>NC_056668.1:85539567-85719567 GCF_018350195.1 Panthera tigris
AAGTGTGTGTGTGTGTGTGTGTGTGTAGTTCTTTTTTGTGTCTTGAATTATGTTTCCTTTGGGATCTTTTTACTTGTTTATCTTGATATCTCTCACTTGATGTAAGTCTTCAACAAATATCTGGTGGTCCTTGCATGTCCTTTTATATTTAAAAGAAGCAAAAAATGCCTGGATATTCTGTGGGGAAGGAATTATCAACTTGTGGAGAGTTAATCATTATGCTTTCATTAGGAAAGCAGATGCCTTGCTCTGGGTTCATTATGCAATCATAAAAGTTAGTAACTGATGAAGAAAATAAAAGTCATAAAGCTGTATGCACCAAACAACATAACAACTAAGTACATAAAAGTAAAAACTATTATAAATACAAGTAGACTTTGACAAAAATACAGTTGTAGTAGGATACTTCAATATTGACATCAGAATTGGACAGTTCTAATAGACAAAAATAAGAATATAAAGGTATGAATAATGCAGTAAAAATAAAAACAGAACATATATCCCTTAAATAAACCATTTAAAAAATATGTCTGTAAACCATTTAACAAAGGTGGATCATTTACTATACCAGGATGAAAACCTTAATGCATTAAAAGTGAATGATATGGGAATGCAAGCTGGTACAGCTACTCTGGAAAACAGTATGGAGGTTCCTCAAAAAACTAAAAATAGAACTACTACCCTACGACCCAGCAATTGCACTACTAGTCATTTATCCAAGGGATACAGGTGTGCTGTTTCAAAGGGACACATGCACCCCCATGTTTATAGCAGCACTATCAACAATAGCCGAAGTATGGAAGGAGCCCAAATGTCCATTGAAGGATGAATGGATAAAGAAGATGTGGTATATATATATACAATGGAGTATTACTCAGCAATCAAAAAGAATGAAATCTTGCCATTTGCAACTACGTGGATGGAACTGGAGGGTATTATGCTAAGTGAAATTAGTCAGAGAAAGACAAAAATCATATGACTTCACTCATATGAGGACTTTAAGAGACAAAACAGATGAACATAAGGGAAGGGAAATAAAAATGATATAAAAACAAGGAAGGGGACAAAACAGAAGAGACTCATAAATATGGAGAACAAACAGGGGGTTACTGGAGGGGTTGTGGGAGGAGGGATGAGCTAAATGGGTAAGGGGCACTAAGGAATCTACTCCTGAAATCGTCGTCACACTATATGCTAACTAATTTGGATGTAAATTTTAAAAAATAAAAAAAAAGTGAATGATAAACCTTAAGGACCTTATACAAAGTGAAATAAGATGGACACAAAAGGACAAATCCTGTATGGTTTCACTTATATGACATACCTAGAGTAGTCAAGTTCATAGAGACACAAGTAGAATGGTGATTTCCGGAGGCTGGGTGGGGGGGAAGAGGAATGGGGAGTTAGGGTTTAATGGGCGCAGAGTTTCAGTTTGGGAAGATGAAAATTTTTAGGTGGATGGTGGCAATTGTTGCACAACACATAAATGTACTTAATGCCATTCTAATTCTTCTTCTTTTTTTTAAGTTTATTTATTTATTTTGAGAAAGCACACAAGCAAGGGAGGGGCAGAGAGAGAGAGAGAGAGAGAGAGAATGAGAATCCTAAGCAGGCTCCATGCTGCCAGTGCAGACCCTGACGTGGGGCTCGAGGTGAGATCATGACCTGAGCTGAGATCGAGATTTGGATGCTTAATGGGCTGAGCTACCTAGGCAACGCAATGAATGACACTCTTCTTAATGTACACTGAAAAATGGTTAAAATGATAAAATGTATGTTTATGTACATTTTACCAAAATTAGAGAAATGAGTGGTGGGAATTTTATAGGCCATATTTTTCTGATCATAAGCCAATAGGATTTATAATAAATAATTTAAAAAATTATTCTCCATTTTATGGACTGTTTGCCTGCCCCTCCCATTCATATGTTGAAGCCCTAATCTCCAGTGTGTTGGTATTTGGTGGTGGGGCCTTTCGAAGGTAATTAGGCTTAGATGAGGTCATGAGATGTGGCTCCCATGATAGTATTATATCTTTATGTGAAGCTGAAGAGAGACCAGCGCTCTCTCTCTCCACCATTTAAAGATGCAGCTAGAAGGCACTGTCTGCAAGTCAGGAAGAGAGATTTCACCAGAACCAAATTGTCTAGTAACTCAATCCTGGGCTTCCTGGCCCCCAGAACTCGGAGAAATAAATTTCTATTCTTTAAGCCACTCCGTCTATGATATTTTGTTATGGCGGCCTGAGCTGACTAACACATCCATCTTAAACACTTAGGCCAATTTCTCGGAAACATAGACAACTCTTCTATCATGGAGAAATTGAAAGGGAAAAGTTAGTTTTTAGAAAACAATAAAAAGAGACTGCTTCATACCTGTATCCGCTGGAAATAGGAAAAATCTTACTTAGAGAAAAGTTACAGGCTTAAATGCCTTAAATGCCTTCATTTTTAAATCCATGCTTTAGTTAGCTTGGGTTGCTATAACAAAATACCATAGAGTGAGTGAGTAAGAAGACATTATTTATTAAAAAGACATTTATTTCTCACGGTTCTAAAGGCTATAAGTGGAGATCAGGGTGGCAGGGTGGTTGGGTTCTGGTGAGAGCCCTCCTCTTGGCTTGCCGATGGCTGCCTTCTCACTGTGTTCTCACATGGCAAAGAGAAAACAAGCTCTGGTCTCTCTTCTTCTGATAAAGACACTAATTTTACAATGAGGGTCCTACCTGCATGTCCTAATTTAAACCTACTCACTTCCCAAAGGCCCACCTCCAGATACCATCACATTGTGGGTAAAGGCCTCAGCATATGAATTTGAGGGTGACACAGACATTTAGTCTATAGCATCAATGTGACAAAAAAGGAAAATAATTAAAACCTGTTCTTAATAAATTTTTAGAAAAGAATAACAAAGTGAACCAAAGAGGGAATTAGAAGAAAAACTGAAATTAATGAAATAAAAAGCAAAAATACATATTTAGTATGATTTACTATGTTTAATGAAATATAGGAGATAACATATAGTACATTAGTATTTTATTATTTCCTTATTTAAAAAATTCAAATAGCGTCTTTTGCACTTAGTGGATATGTTGTGCTCCTCCTGGGTTGTAGCCCCAAATTTGGGAACCACAGATCAAGACTATAAGGAAGGATATTTTTGTTATGTTGAGCTTTTATATTGTTTTAAGGGGTGACGTATTCTAATTGTCCTGGGAATCTATCTTGTAATTTCCTAAAGTTTTTTGTTTTTGTGTTTGTTATGCATTTACATTGTTTTGTTTCTACTCGGGGTTTTAATTCAATGACACGAAACCTACATTAAGAAAGAGGTCTTAAGCACATGGAAGTTTGTTCTGTTCTGTTAAGCTCTGTCCAAAATCTGTTTATTTTGAATAGCTCAGGGAGGAGCTTGTTATACCTGATGTCCGCTGCTTTTAAAATTTATGGTTTGTGTTCTGTGTTTTTGTTACATCTGTTTTTATGCTCTTGTTTGCTCTAGAGATGTTGTGGTTTAATTATGTAATAGGATCTCTTTTTTTCCCTTTAAGTACTGCTGTATGAAAATTGCGTTTTACCGGTGGTTCCTGAAAGATTTCTGAGAAATCTTAGAGATTTCTATTCTATTTTAATATAGTGCTAATTTTCCCACAGCAATGTCTAAATTATCACATGTATTATTTACAGTTGTCAAAGCTGCAGGAGGAAAAGTCAAGCTTGCAAGATCAGCTACGTGACTATGAAGATCGAATTAATGCTATGACTTCTCACTTCAAAAATGTTAAGCAAGAGTTTTCGTTTACGCAGGTATAGTAATGTTGACATTCATGTTGATTAGGTCATGTGTAGTCATGAACATTTTACATTGCATATACATCTGTGATTTTATTTTAGACATACACAAAACTTTAGCATAGCTAACCTATTGTGAATGTAACCTTGAACCTGAAAGTAAGTAGGAAAAAAAGGCTTTTGAGGAATTCGCTACCATCACCAAGTTCAAGGAATAATTAACTCATCTGAAAGAAGAAATCATTCATACAGTGTAACGTAATATTAGGCAGCAGATTATATGAGAAGGGTACAGTGACGGCAATGAGAAATAATTCTAAGCCAAAATAGACCTAATATAACATGTGACAGAATTTCCACCTCATTTTCACTTTTACAGCATGACCCACTGGGGCCTTTTTGAGTGGGAACAAATAGTTCACACATTTCAGTAGCCCTTAGGACACCACATTATTTTAGGATCCTGAGATAGTAGGAAAGTTAAATTATATTTAAGACACTAGTTAAGATAACTGGGGAAAGTATAATGCATTTTAGAAATATTACTACAAATAATAAAAGTTAAAACTTAGAGTGATAAGTATATTTGTTTTATGGACAATCTATTCATGTGTAGAACATCATTCCCTGTTGATGCCCAGCAAATAGCTCAGCAAATCAGCATTGGAGAGTTTACTAACTTCCATATCAAACTATTTTTTTAAAAATGCATCTACCTTTCTTTGAAAGGTATGTAATTCTTAATAATGAACAAAGCATGTTTTTAATACCAATTTATAATTAATATTGATAAGTAACCATTTTGTGGTTTACAGATTTTATTAGGAAGCAGCAAATTGATGAACTTTTAGAAGCAATACTTGAGAGTTTTGAATCCTGATATGATTAATTAATAAACTGGACAACATCATTCTTTAAGTTATTAAACCACTGAGTTGGGGATTTGAAAGTCAGAGATTCTAGGGGTGCCTGGGTTAAGGGTCTGACTTTGGCTCAGGTTATGATCTTGTGGTTCACGGGTTCAAGCCCCACACCAGGCTTGCTGCTGTCAGCCTGTCAGCTCAGAGCCTGGAGCCTGCTTCAGACTCTGTGTCTGTCTCCCTCTCTCTCTGCTCCTCCCCTGCTCACACTCTGTTTCTCTCTGTCTCTCAAAAATAAATAAGTGTTTAAAAATTAAAAAAAAAAGAAAGTCAAATTCTCTGTGGGTGTATATTTCATTATAGTCAAACCTCAAATCGGATAATAGTTATAGAAGACAATAAACTTCCTATAGCTATAACAGCTCTAATAATGTAAAAATAATACTGATGGTGATAACTTAGAAGCACTACAAACTCAGTAGTCAATAAATACAATTTTATTGAGTAAAGCTTAACACAAAGGCATGGTTGTTTACTAATATATTCTATGAAATATTTATAACCATTGGTGTTTACATAGTCATTTATAAATGATCTCTGCAATCAGCTTATGTAGTCAGTTTATAGAAACAACCCATTTCCTAAAGTATTTTTAAATAAATTTTATTTATTTTTTAGGTAAGTCATGAGTTATATCTTTTTAACTCTTACCATATAAACTTTGATTTTCTGCAGTTTTTCTAGACCAACATAAAATCTAAAAATGGCTGACAACAATATTTTCTTCTAGGTCATTCCATGAACTGACTTTCTTACAACTAGTAAGCAACACCCAACTACACTGAATTGTAAAGTCTAACATGGTTTAGGTTTCAGAGAAGTGGAATTACTAGTACTTAATCTAAGTATTTTGTGGGAACTTTTTTTGGGCTAATGGGTTATTATAAATATTGTATAATGTTAAAAATTAAAAAGTCTATCTTGTAAATTATTCTGTAGTCTCTTTGTAAAGCAAGAGAGCATGAGATTGAAAGTGAAGAGCATTTTAAGATCATTGCTGAGAGAGAACTGGGACGAGTGAAGGATGAAATCCAACGACTACAAAATGAAATGGCTTCAATACAGGAAAAGAAAAGTGATAAGGAAGTATGTGTTGAAATGTTACTTAAAATTTTGTGCTATTAGTTCTTTTTTCCCTCACCAACAAACACTGATTTTCTTTTCTTTTCTTTTCTTTTCTTTTCTTTTCTTTTCTTTTCTTTTCTTTTCTTTTCTTTTCTGTATGGGAAGGGCATTCATTAGTTTCCTGACATTTACAAAAAACATTGTTTTTTGGACAATGAGAGGCATGCGGAGTTGTCATTTGAATGAAACAATGATAGAATGTTGCACTTATTTTCCTACTGTTCATTTGCCAAATAGTCATTGAGCTATACCATGTGCAGAGTACCATACTGGCTATCTACTATGCAATACTAAGCATCATTTATTCATAAGTATCATATGATACTAGGCATAATTTATTCATATATTTTTAAGGGCCACATTAAAAATTACTTTTAATATTTTCATTTTTAATTCAAAATTTTTACCTTTCATATTAATTTATCAGCCTATGACTCTAATATTAAGCTACTGTAAACTCTTTTTCTCTTTTCCTTCATTTTTAGTTACCTGATTTGGACGTTCTTTCCAAATTTGATTCTTCTCTTTACATATGCATATATATAGAGAGAGAAACACACATATATGTGTATATGTATGCATACATATTTTACTATATTTGTACTTGTTTGCATATTGATTTGTTTTCTTTTGTGGATCTAGATTTGTTAAATGAATACATTTACAGAAACATTTTTATCTCCTTAACAACTATATTTATTTCAATTAGAAGTACTTCTAAAATTTCCATACGACCTCTTAGTGGCAGCAATCTGATTGGAGCTGTAGGGGACTTGTCTCAGGCTTGAGTTAGCATATCAAGTACATTATTTTTATTCAGATTTGGTGGAGTGACTAATATTAGAGATTGCTCTGGGGGAGTTTCCCTAAAGCCTTTTTAAACAACCTATGGCTCAACTATGATTCTCATCTTTTATAATCTCCCTTCTATTTTATAACTAAAGAATTAAATATAAATGTGGTTACATGATTAAATATGGTATGTTACACACACACACACACACACACACATATATATATATATATATATATATATATATATATATATATATGTGGTAAGAACAGGATTTCTTCTTTCCTTTTTAATATGTTCTATAGTATGTAATGTTTTATTTTAGTTTGTATAGTAAATAATATTTTGTAATCTCTCCCTAACCCTTTTCTTTGGAAATTAGACTAACATATTTAAAACTACTCAAAAATTGGATAGTTTGAAATGTCAGATGAACTGGGACCAGCAAGCCTTGGAAGCCTGGTTAGAAGAATCAGCTCATAAAGATAGTGATGCCCTCATTCTTCAGAAGTACGCACAACAAGATGATAATAAAATTAGGGTGAGAAATTATAAATTGTAATGTTAGGTTTTCTCTGAATCTGTAGTATGTGATCCTTTTTACCGAAATTAGATTTATAATTTTAAAGCAGTAGTTCTTAAACTTTTTTGAGTCAGAGACTCCTTTGACAATCTAATAAGCCAAGGATCCTCTCTTTAGAAAAATGACTGTACTCAAATAGTTACAAAATTTTACTGAGAGTTTTATAGATCCTCTGAAACCCTCTAACCATTTAGGAATCCACAGACTCATTTCTGATTGAGAAGAATTCTCAAAAGTATTTCAGAGAAGAAAGTTTTTTACTAAAATGTTGTATAAATATTTTAACTACTTTTATCTAAATAACAGTTTGAATTTAACATAGTGTTTGCTGATTTGAGACTATAGTGCTATTGATTACTTATTATTATAACCATTACTTAAAATCTACTTGTAATTAAATCTGTTAATACTTTTGTATTATGAAACATGCTATTTTCTAATAGATATGATACAAAATGCATTATTTTAAATGACAAATTGTTAATGTTTTTTCTAACTAAAAAGTATTAAAAGTCTTTTTAGAAACAATTTAGTTTTCATTGCAACCCTTTGGAATTAAAAGGAAATGTATGAATTATTTCGTAGTTGTTTTAGATGGCAAATAAATGTGTATCTATAATATAATAATACTTAATGTAAGACATGCTAATAGCTTTTAAGTGAATAAAACAACAATTATGAATATTTTTACATGTAACTACATCATAGGCACTGACGTTGCAATTAGAAAGACTGACTTTGGAATGTCATCAGAAAAGAAAGGTACTTGACAACGAACTTACAGAGACTCTAAGTGCACAGGTTAGTTTAATGAGTATTTTTATTTCTTAATTGTCAAAGGGATGTATGCAAAAGCACTTATATTCACAAAAATGTTATCTGCTCTGTATTTGACAGTTAGAATTGGATAAAGCAGCACAAGATTTTCGTAAAATTCATAATGAAAGACAAGAACTCATTAAACAGTGGGAGAACACAATAGAACAGATGCAGAAGAGAGATCGAGACATTGATAACTGTGCCTTGGTAAAGTAGTTGTTTGGTCCTTGCAATGTTCAACTGTATTATTCTCTTTTGTATTTAACCCATTCATTTCAAATGTAACTCACATTGCTATTTGAAAGTCACTTTTGTAGCAGGGTTTAATAGTTTTGGTAAATGTTTTTCAAGCTTGACTCTATCCATTTAGATATGTGATTTTATGAAGATTATTTACTTATGGTATAATGATGCTGAAGACTGGATCCTGCCATCTCTGAAATGTGGAACAAGAGAAAGTCAATAGATAATGTTGGTGCAGTAAAGCCAATGCTCTGACTTACACATGGTTATCCACAGTGTTTTGAATTTAACGTATGTGCTATTTGGTAGTAATTACTGGTGTAGGGAAATGAGCTTCATGGATAGTCAAGAAACAAAAAGGGAGAGTCAGGAAAGAAACCTAAACTGTGATAAAGCTTTCACTTTTGAAACTGAGGCACCCATAATAGGTTAGAAGCATGGAAGGGAAGGAATACCACACTGATTAAACATAGACCTAGTGTTATCTTTTGCTATTTTCAGAGGTTAATTTAGAAGTTTTTTTGAAAATCATTAAGGAACAAAATAGGGGTGAGTAAAAATGGGAAGATTAGGGAAAGTTGGGAAGGAGAAGGAATTGAGGAGGAAAGAAAGCAGATGAGAAGATGTTTTAACTTCCATTCTAAATCTACTACATGGAAAGGCATTTGGCAAGTGGCTCAGGTCACTGGAAGTTTGGAATTCTCATATCTGTATGAGGTTTACTTGTTATATGTGACTTAAATGTAAATATTTTATTTTAAATGTCTGTAAGTGACCAACGTTTTATCAACAAAGTGGCCTATGCCTTCTTTGGAGGGACAAGGGAGAACCAGTTTTGACTATGAGTTCCACTTAATTCTTAATGCTGATCTTGGTTTTAAACATGAAGTCCTGACTGCTTCTTCTTTGTAAATCAAATGTGATAGATCCAAGACTGCAGATCTATGTGCAATAGAACTGCATTCTCTTACAACCCCACAGCTAAATTGACTCAGCCTGCTGATTTGGCAAAATATACAGCTGGACTCTGGTCATATTCATATTGGTTCCTTATTGACATCTCCTGGTTGTCTGTATTGTAAGAGAATAGGGAGGATGCTAAGAAGTGGCTCCATAGGTAGGGGTTTGCTTCTGAGTGTTTAACAACTGGCTCCCCATTTATAGCATTTCTGATTTCTGTGGTGAAACTACTTCCATACCAACATGACTCTGCTCAACAGAGTTGAAAAGAGATGTGTCAGTCAGTTCTGGTGAGCCAGTGAAAGCCAGTTCATACCGCTAGAGGATTTAATCTCTTGTTCCTCTTCCTCCAAAACAGTTCCTGCCTTCTTAGTGTCTTCTTGGCAAGAGTCTGAGTCTATGAACCTATGAACCTGAAATTGGCTTTTTTTTTTTTAAGTTTACTTATTTATTTTGAGAGAGAAAGGGAGGGAGAAAGCGTGCTTGAGAGTAGGGGAGGGGCAGAGAGCGAGGGAGAGAGAGAATCCTAAGCAGGCTCTGGGCTGTCAGTGTGGAGGCTGACATGGGACTCCATCTCATGAACCATGAGATCACTACCTGAGATGAAATGAAGAGTTGGATGCTTAACTGAGCCACCCAGACTCCCCTGAAATTGGCTTCTTAAAATAAACTTTTACATCATTTAGAAAAGGAAAAATATTTTTCTATTATGCTTTTATTCCAGTGTAGAAATTTTGGGACATTACTGTTCTTATCAGCATCACCTACATAAACTTAACTGTGAGTAGGTAACACTGTTAAAAAATGTGAATGTTGAAGTAGGTGTTAGAGTATCTGATTAAATGGTAGAAAAATCAATATAAGGCAGAAAATTCTACAATGGTCATTTGACGTATATGAACTTAGGAAGTTTTGACCTGTCTTTGGTTGAATAAACACAGCAGATCTATAGAATGATACATTATATAATGTTAATTGTTATAGAAAACATATAGGAATACTAGACTGAATAAATTAAATATTTTTTTAAAATGTAGTACATTTCAGATATATATCCACTTAATATGCTAATATGTACAATATTACCTGCCGCATTTCTAAAATTTATTGATTTCAGATACCCTCTGAAATTATATGATTTCACATACCCTCCCCCAACCTGATTTTCTGTGATTAGTTGTTTGGTGGGACCCCATTTGGGAAAACTTGAAAGAAATACATTTTAGAGTAAATTTTCCTTCTCCCTCCAATTCATTCAATATATTGCTGTCAACATCACTTGTAAAAACCATAGATGGCCTTTTTATTCCTCAGCTCTAAAATCTTCTTTGTTTCACATTGCTTAAAAATTGAACCTCTTGGGGGATGCCTGGGTGGCTCAGTTGGTCCAGCATCCAATTCTTGACTTCATCTCATGTCATGATCCCAGGGTTGTGGGATTGAGCCCTGTGGTGAGCATGGAGCCTGCTTAAGACTCTCTCTCTCTCTCTCTCTCTCTCTCTCTCTCTCTCTCTCTCTCTCTCTCTCCACCACCGCCCCTGACCCCTCCCCCACTTGGGCTCTCTCTCTCTCTCAAAAAAACACAAAATTTTTTTAAAAATTGAAGCTTTTTAACATGGCAATTGGAAAATTGAATTTATTCACAGTTGGGTCCTAACCTCTACCTTTCCAGCCTCATTCCTTTCATCTGTACCTGCCCCTTCTTAATATATGCCCATTCGATGCCTGTCTTCCCACCCTACACCTTAACCACATTAGACCATTTATGCATATCCATTTATTTTTTTAGGTCTGACTTAAAAGAAGCCTCTTAGGTAATGCCATTTGATAATTCTTCTCAGGTAGACTTCATCATCTCTTTGTTCCCATGGTGCTTTGTTCACATCTCAGTTACTACTTTGTATATTCTGTTTATTTTGTATTCCCAAGACCAAAGGTCTTGAGTGAAGGTATTCTTCTTGAAACCAATAACGAAAATGTTATTCTCAAAAGATGAAAAAAAAAAAAAAAAACTAGTCCTGTGAAATATTTGGAAAAACCATTGGAATCCAACTTTCTATGTAGAAATATTCAACAGTGTTATGTTTTTTTAGATGTCACCTTTTGTTGATAAAAGATTGATATTTTTCTCATCTCTTTAGCCAAGTACCAGATTAAAGAGAAAGAAATCCTTAAAAATATGAGCTTACAGATACTGATGTATAGCCTATTAATATTTTGTTTTTATTCATATAAAAATAGACCTTTTTTTATACATTTTTAAATGTTTTATTTATTTTTGAGAGAGAGACAGAGTGCAAGTGGCAGGCGGGGGGGGGGGGGGGCAGAGAGAGAGGGAGGCATAGCATCTGAAGTGGGCTCCAGGCTCTGAGCTGTCAGCACAGAGACTAATGTGGGGCCCAGACCCATGAACTGGGAGACCATGACCTGAGGTGAAGTCAGTTGCTTAACCAGCTGAGCCACCCCGGGGCCTCTAAAAATAGACTCTTTAAAGAAAATATTGTCCTAAGAATTTTTGATAAAATACTGAATTTGGTTTAATAGAAAGATAATAACTAATTTCCTTTTTGTTTGTTTTGTTCATCATATTAAACATATATTTAACATATTTTTAATCTTAGGCATTAGCAAGGATAAAGCAGGAAATAAGAGAAAAAGAAAATTTGGTTAAAGAAAAGATCAAGTTTTTGGAAAGTGAGATTGGAAATAACACAGAGTATGAGAAAAGAATTTCTGTTGCTGATCGGAAAGTTTTAAAATGTAGAATGGAGTATCAGCGTCATGAAACTAATAGAAATCAGCTGAAGGATGAGGTATGTTAACTAATAAGACTGGTTTGTGTGTTTATGACAAATTACTATAAAAATAAGCATAAAGGCTCTCCTTCGATTAAGGAACTGCCTTCTAGTTCTTTGTCTTATGTCCCTTCACGTTGTGGAACTTTTTGGGTATTCCAATGGCGCCCTTTTTGGTGAAGGCAACAGGAGTGCCAGTCATATCACATGTGGTATGAAGGGGTCCCCCTGGAGTTGTATAGCACACACCTTGCCTGTCACACGTGGTGTTTTGTAGGTGACTTGAGGCAAAATGCTCCTGAGGGGTCTAGACTGGAAACCATAATTATAACTTCCAAAGGGGCAGATGTGAAGGTGAATATTTAGTGATGACCTGAAGTGGACATATAACATGTCCAGTGCTACATATGTATGGTGGTTTTAACTCAGAGTAGGTGGAGCTATTTGCTTAAGTTCAGTTTCTCACCTTGAGAAGGGATAATATTTCAGTCTGGTAGTGAGACAGTATAGGGGTAAAATACCTTGAGCAGAGAACAAAAGTTCTCCCGCTTTGTTCATTTCTTCTTTCGCAGGCACACATGCCCAACTAGATTGTTCCACAGGGAGTGTTAGCAACAAAGGAATTTTTACGAAATTTGTGTCTTGAAGTCACATTAGCTGAAGTTACTGCTGTTTAGTCAGGAAACTGGAATATTGTAGAGCATTTCATTCTATAAGTTGTTATACTTTTTATTTCTGATAAAGAAGGAAAGATGTTTTATTGTCCACAAAAAGAATAATTACTTAAGATCCTAAAATAGTAAAATAAGCAAATTTCTTGCCTAAATTAAATGTCATTGCTAATAGTTCATTCTTAAAAATTTTTAAATTGCAGAAAAGAATGCAGGGATCATTCATTCATTTGTTCATAATTTGTTTATTGAGATGCAATTCATATATAATAACTTACCCTTTTGAAGTATGTAATTTAGTGGTTTTTAATATTTCATAGGATGGGCAACCATTACCACTATCTAATTTTAGACTTTTTCTTTCAAAAAGAAACCTTTTGCCCACTAGCAATCACTCTGCTTCCCTCCACCTACCCAGCCCTGGCAACTACTAATCTACTTTCTGTCTCCATGGATTTGCCTATTTTGGACATTTCATATAAATGAAACCATATCATACAGAGCACTTTATGTCTGGACCCTTTTACTGAAATAATGTTTTCAAGGTTCATCCATGTTATATAGCATGCATTAGTACTTCATTCATTTTTTTCTCTCCAAGTTTTAAAATTTTGTTATAGTACACATAACATACAGTTTACCATCTTTTTAAAAAATATTTATTGGGGGGCGGGGGGACACAGAATCCAAAGCAGTCTCCAGGCTCTGAGCTGTCAGTACAAGCTGTGAGATCATGACCTGAGCCGAAGTCAGGAGCTTAACTGACTGAGCCACCCTGGCGCCTCTACAGTTTACCATCTTAATCATTTCCCAGCATGCAGTTCAGTGGTGTTAAATACATTCCTAATGTTATCCAACCATCACCATCATCCTTCTCCATAATTCTTTTCTTCTTGTAAAACTGAAACCCTGTACTTATTAAACAGTAACTCCCCATTCCCCCCTCTTCCCAACTCCTAGCAACTACCATTTTGCTTTCTGTCTCTAGGAGACTACTCTAAGTTAACTTCACATGAATCAGACAGTATTTATCTTTTTGTGACGGCTTATTTCATTTATTTTACTTAGCATGGTGTCCTCAAGGTTCGTCTATATTGTAGCATATGTCAAGGTTTTCTTACTTTTTAAGGCTGACTCCTATTCCATTTGGATGTGTGGACCACATTTGGCTTACCCGTTTATCTGTCAGTGGACACTTGGGTTGCTGCCATGTTTTAGCTATTATGGATAATGCTGCTATGAACATGGGTGTACAATTATCTCAGAATTTCTGGATGGCAATTATGGTAATTATGTTTCTGATTTTTTAAGGGACCACCATAGTGTTTTCCATAGTGGCTGTACCATTTTACATTCCCACTAACAGTGCACGAAGGTTCTAATTTCTCCATAGTCTCACCACCACTTGCTATTTTCTTTTTTTGGCGACAGTCATCCTCATGGAAGAGTGTGAGGTGGGATTTCATTGTATTTGATGTGCATTTCCTTAGTGATAGATGATGTTGAACATCTTTTCATGAGCTTATTGGCCATTAGTATATCTTTTTTGGAGAAATGTCTATTAAAATCCTTTGCTCATTTTTGAACCAGTTTATTTTTGTTGTTGTTGATGAGTTTTAGAAATTTTCTATATATTCTAGATATTAATCCCTTAGCAGGTATATGATTTTGCAAGTATTTTCTCCACTCTGTGGACTGCATTTTAACTCTGTTGATATTGTCTTTTGATGCACAGAAGCTTTTAATTTTGATGAAATCCAATTTGTCTATCTTTTGTTGCCTGTCATATACAATTAATCATTGCCAAATCCAATACTGTGAAGCTTTTGCTCTTTGTACCTGTCACACATCTATGTGGGACTCTGTAATTTGCCAGTATCATACAGTAAGTCATTGAAAATGTAATATCAGATCAAAAAGAAAAACTGTTAATATGTATTACAAAAACATTGTTATTGTGTTTATGGGTATGATGTAGGTTAAAAATTAATATGTTCAGAACAGAACTTCTCAAAAAAGAAATTACCTTATAAGATGTAAAATAAATATATATAATTTCTGTCTGTTAACTAATAAATAGCTGGATTCTTTAAAAGCCACTGTGAATAGAAGTTCTAGTGATTTAGAAGCTCTGCGGAAAAATATTTCCAAAGTAAAGAAGGACATTCATGAAGAAACAGCAAGGTAAGAAAAAAGATATTTAAATATGTTTATAGTTTTTGACTACTTCTAGAAAAATTAAATATTTAAGTTTTTGTTAAATAACTGAAAAATTATAGCTACTAAATTATTAAACGTGAAAATAAATTTTCCTGGGTTTTTCATCATAAAGGCTTAGGAATAATATTTTTGTGGCTTATTAAATATGTATTTAATAAATATATAGGGTTTACATAAAGGTAATAAAAAGGTTTATGGCAAAAGAAACCTTCAAGTTATATGAAGATAAACTATTCCTTGTTTGCTTGTATTAATTTTTAGACATGTTTTCTATTTTTTCTTCATAAACTGTCTCCAGGTTACACAAAATTAAAAATCATAATCAGATTGTAAAGAAAAAATTAAAGCAGATAACTGAGAAAACTATGTCTGTAGAAGAGAAAGCTACCAATTTGGAAGATATGCTAAGGGAGGAGGAAAAAAGTATAAAGGTAAGGTTTACTTTCAGTTTTTAAAGAGTCACAATACATTTAGCAATAGTGAATGACTCTTGCGATTATGGGATAGGAGGTCTTTTAAGAGGCTCTGCTTTCTGTTGTGATCCCATTTGTAATTTGTAATCAGAATTTTGAGTTGTTAGACCTCTTTTTATGTGTGGCTTTCTAAAGAGGTTTCTGACCTTCTCTTAAAGCGTCTAATTCTCCTTTAGCTTCACGTTAAGCATTTAATATTGATGTCTTCTTTTGAAGGTTACAGGTAGCCCCTCTACCTTGGATCTCATCCCTTCCCAATGCCTAGTGTGTCCACGGCTCTGCTTGTCATTCATATGTATGTTCTTATATTGTAAATGTACCTGGAAAAATGCCTGTTTTACAACTGATTTCCACCTTTACAGTAGGCTGTCATTTTTTTGTTTTGTTTGTTTGTGATCATATCCCCCCCCCCCCCCCCCCCCCCCCCCGTGGTCTACGTTTATTGCCTGTATTTCTTTATCATTTAATGTCTCTGACAATCTGGCACCATTTATTAGTAAATGGGCTCTTAAGTGCTTTACTTTACTAACTTTATTGGAATCTCTTTGACATCTTGGTAGCATTTAGGCCAATTTTGAGGAACTGGAAAAGGCTGGTTCACCATTTCCTCTTTGAAAACTTCAAAGTGACTTCTGTGACCTGACACAATTTGCACTACTTCTTGCTTTTTTGCTTTCTTTGAGGGGCAGCTGAAGATCATGGCAAAAATCCCCCATTTGCTACATATCCAGTATGGTTTCACTTATATTTAGATACAATCCAGCTTCTGCAGTATGCTGTTGTATATTTAAATTCCTGAATAACGAAGTCATGCATCAATATGGACTTGAGCAGTATTTGAGTCCAAATCACACAACATTATTTTTAAAAAGTTATGTTTTTTGTGTGTATGTGTTTTTTTTTTTCTCCTAAGAGAATGATTTTCAGTTGTCCATGAGATGGGACTATATTAGAACTTACTAGAAATCTGTAAAGACTGAAATTCATATGAAATAGGACTTTTGATGATGACATTAGGGAAGGAGTTAAAACTAATAAAAATTGTCTATTATATAAAAATGAATTTTATAAGATTATATTAGATTATATTTCTTACTTTGTGAAAATTTAATGTGCCAATCACAGATTTTTTTTTTTTTTTTTCATATTGAAGTTCATTTGTTGCCAAAGGGAAATATGCTTATCTGGCTGTAAGAGCACAGAGGGAAATTATTTCAACATTTTAAAATGATAACTTTCAGGGCACCTGGCTGGCCCAGTCAGTAGAGCATGCACTCTTGATCTCAGGGTTGTAACACCCCATGTTGGGTGTAGAGGTTACTTAAAAATAAAATCTTAAAAAAATAAAATGATAACTTTCAACAGATGTTGGCATGGGAGACCTATTTGAAGCCTTGAACACATGGTCATGAAGCCTTGAGGTCAAGACAAATCTGCCTCTTGAGAAATGAGCAGTGGGAATCAGGGACTGGTTTCTGTTTCCTAGAAGGCTGCACGTGTGGGGGGGCCAACTAGAGGCAAGGTGTGAGTAAGGGGTAGTGCCAGTAGTGTGTTGGGCCAGCTCTTACCAGCACACAAGAGTTGATAATTATATTTTCTGGAATTTTGCAAGTCAGCTGCTAAACATAGCTATTATTAAAAATTAAATTATATAGACTTATAATTAAATACATAATATTAAAAACAAAGTAATCAGTACTGAGCAATCATCACTTCCAAATTATTTTACTACATTTTACTATTATCTGTTTATACTCTTAAGTTTAAGGTTACTTCCATTTACAGTGTACGGTGTAACCTCTGTACACTAGAAATGCTACATAATAATCTGCTACTGCATATCACATCCCAACTCTGCATTTAGTAGAATCGTGTCAGTAGCTTGAAATTGGCCAGATTGGGAATATTTATACAGTGAAAATCAGCTTCTTTCCCCTAATCTCCCATCTGCTGGAAAGCTGGTGGTGGTGGTGGTTAAATATTTACCTGCTCACCACTGGATAGTGTCCAGAAGAAGGTGGGAGATTGAGTGATGTGATTTCTTCCCTGTAACACTCTCAAGACTTCAGCAACACTCTCAATATACTTCAGTATATTTTCTTTTCTTTCTTTCTTTTTTTAATGTTATTTATTTTGAGAGAGTGTGAGTGGGGGAGGGGCAGAGAGTGAGGCACAGAGAGAATCACAAGCAGGTTCCATGCCGTCACCACAGAGCCCAACCCAGAGCTTGATCCTACAAACCATGGAATCATGACCTGAGCTGAAATCAAGAGTTGGATGCTTAACTGACTGAGCCACCCAGGCACCCCTATTTTATTTTCTAAGGAAACTAGTGAAATAGCCAAGTTCCAAGGTCAGAGTGGCATGGGGTAGAATTAAAGATGATAGATCAAAGTGAATGATGTGGGGATAGAAAACTGCTATTCTATCTACTAGAATAGAGTAGACTACAAGAAATGTTGGAGATGTACTGAAATTGTGGAAAGGGCATTTTTATATTCTGAAGGGCTAAATGTTGGGGGGTTAATTTGTGACCCCCAAAATTATAATGTTCATATAATAAAACCTTTCAAAGTATTATAATTTCATTGCTCACTATTATTCTTATCATCAGGAAGTGCAAGTTCAATTGAACATAATGAAAGATGTTCTATTTAAGAAAGTTCAGGAATTACAGACTGAGACAATGAAAGAAAAAGCTGTCTTATCAGAAATTGAAGGAACTCGTTCCTCTCTAAAGCACCTCAACCATCAGTTACATAAACTGGATTTTGAAACCTTGAAGCAGCAAGAAATTATGTACAGTCAGGTAGATGATACTCTTAATTAATATCTTCCTTATTGATTTGTTATAGTTGCGGTGGTCAGGATACTGCAATGTCCTGAAAAAAACAAAGATTTTGAAAGCACTCTTGGAGGGATAGATGGATGCTGAAGATGGGGTTTCATGTTTGGTCAGTAGTAGGGTAAGGGAGCCTTAAAAACTATTTTTTTTCTTGATTTGAAATAAACTGGTAAGAGGATAGACAACTCTAGTGAGGGACAGCCATGCTTTAAAGGAACATAGGGCAACTGGGCCTGGACTGAAATAAAACAAGGAGTGAGATATATGAGACCTGGAAAAATGGAGTCTTAGCTGTGCAAACAGACATCCCGCCCCGACCCCTAGACTGATAGTTTAAAAGTATTTTAAAAGTTTTTCTTATTTGTTCTATTCATAGATTCTGTCTCATGAAGCCTTAATATGACCCCTCTCTACACCTTAATTTCCCTGTCTAATGTATTCTTAGTTTCTCAAAATTAAAGATGCTAAAGTATTATTTAAGAAAATAATTCATTGGAAGTTCGTTAAATTTGAGCCATTTGTGGCTAACAATTCGTGACTCCTTTTGTGTATCCCTTAGAAAATGTACCCTCGAAAATCCATGTCCTTGTAAATCCAGTGGATTTACTGCAGTTCCGTCTTAGTAGTGGGGGAAATACCTTCCTAGCTGACTTCTTATATTTTCAGAAGATTACTTACTTCTATGTCACTATTATGTACCTTGGTTATTGAAGAATAGTTTGCTATTTCTCCGCTTAGAGTTAAGAAGGATTTTATATTATAAATTATTGAAGGATTAAAGTGACTTTAGTAAATGATGACACCTAAGACTAAACTTATAAGAAAGTGTTTATTGTGTTTTTACATTTGTAGAAATGGTTTTAACTTTGTTTGTCTTTACTATCTTTTTTTAAAATATGTAATAGGATTTTTACATTCAACAAGTGGAACGCCGAATGTCACGATTAAAAGGAGAAATTAATTCTGAAGAAAAACAAGCTCTTGAAGCAAAAATTGTTGAACTTAAAAAGACATTGGAAGAGAAAAAATCTACATTTGGCCTTTTGGAAACACAGATCAAGAAGCTTCATGTAACTTAGTCAAAATACTTTTGATGCTTTAAATATCCTAGTCATTAGTTACTCTGTTCTAAGTCAACATGTTCCTAAGACTTTACTTTGGATAGGATGATTGCCAAGTTACCTGCATATATAACAAACGTATGAACGAATGTTCATGTTTCTATACTGACTATGAGAGAGAATATAACATTACTATTGATTATGCATTTAATATATTCCAAGTATATTACATGTCTTTAGCATTTCATTTAATCTTTATCAGTGTCTTGTGAGGGACATATTATTATTTGTGTGACAGATTAAGTAAATTGTCCATGGTTACACAACTAGTATGTGGAGAGCTAGGATGTGATCCCTGGTCCATCAAAATACTCTTAAATAGTACCATGATTTAAAACATTGATAAATTCCATTTTTGATTTTTTTTTTCCAGATAACTTGATTGCCCTTTATCACTGAAATGACCCTTTATGGGTCATCTGTTGTTGTTATTCATATATTTACTTGGTAACAATATTTTGAGTGACTATTTTGTTAATAAGGTAAAAATGTTCTTCACCTTTCAGTATTTTAATGTTTATGGTCATATAAAACCTGTATTCAGGGAACCTATGTAATGTAAAACCTATGTTAAAATTTAACTGGAAAGTAAGAGTGAAGGAGTGAGATCATGGATCTGAATGGGATGAGAACCCCAAAGAATTTGTCATTTACAATTTGAAATGCTTGTGTTGAGTGTCCTCTAGTGGTTATAAAAAGAATTGCTCTGAATTCCTTTAGGGCTACCAAGGTGAAAGTGAGCTCTTATTTTGTAAAACAAACAAACAAACAAATAAATATTTATTTTAATATATTTTTTAGTTAATATATAGTATAGTAATGATTTCAGGAGTAGAACCCAGTGATTCATCACTTACGTATAACACCCAGTGCTCATCCCAACAAGTGTCCTCCTTAATGCCCATTACCCACTTAGCTCATCCCCCCACCCAACACCCCTCCAGCAACCCTCAGTTTGTTTCTCTGTATTTAAGAGTCTTATGGTTTGCCTCCCTCTCTGCTTTTATCTTATTTTTCCGTCCCTTCCTCTATTGTGCTCATCTGTTGTGTTTCTTAAATTCCACATATTAGTGAAATCATGTTATTTGTCCTTCTCTGATTGACTCATTTCACTTAGCATAATACATTCTACTTCCATCCGTATTGTTGCAAATGGCAAGATCTCATTCTTTTTGATCACTGAGTAATATTGCATTGTCTATATCTACCACAGCTTCTTTATACATTCATCAGTTGATGGACATATGGGCTTTTTCCCTAATTTGGCTATTGTTGATAGTGGAAATGAATTTTTAAAGATATTAAAGCTAGTTAGCCTTCTAATGAAGGTTTGCTCTTCTAAATAGTAGCATGACATTGTGAAGTCATTCTGCATTACTTCTCCCATCCCACTCCATCTACTCTTTTGCATAATAGAAACAAAGTCCTTCTCATTGAAAATCACTTTCAGTTAAAAGTTTTTCATTCTAAAAGTTAATTTTATGAAATGACATGTTTATAAAAAAATTCTTAGTGTCTTACTACAATCTTAGGCATTTAAAAAAAATTTTTTTTGAGAGTGAGACAGAATGTGAGTGGGGGAGGGGCAGAGAGAGAGGGAGACACACAATCTGAAGCTGGCTCCAGGCTCTGAGCTGTCAGCACAGAGCCCAACATGGGGCACAAACTCAAAAGCTATGAGATCTTGACCTGAGCCAAAGTCAGAAGCTTAACTGACTGAGCCACCCAGATACCCCTACAATCTTGGGTTTTGATTTCTCAGAGAAATATAGGTAATGAGAAAGGCATAGGAAGGAGGGAGAGAGGAAGAGAAAGAAAAAGACAGAGGGAGAGAGAAATAGAACTACATCTTGAAACTAGAATGTTTTTGCTTTAGATGCCCAGACAGGACTGAGACCACTAACCTTGTTCTGAGCTCTGGGTGAGTGGAGAGATGCAAACTGTTATAAAAACAGTAAGCTGGTATCTGGGAATGTGTGACACAGTTAAGCATCTACTGGAATTAGATCTTTTCTAGCATTTTTCTCTCTAGCAAGATGTGATTATACATGTAATTAAATAATAGTGATAATACCTGACATTTCTTTGTGTCAAACACTGTTGTATATACCCGTCGACAGTAACATCTTTAATCTTCACAGGGAAGAAGGTGTTGTTACCATCTCTATTTTAGAGATGAGGAAACTGAGGAAGAGATTACCCACCAGGGTCAGATGACTAATGTGTAATTGAGGCCATCTGATTCTAGAGCTTGTGCTGTTAACAAGACCCTATGGTTTTTAGACTGTTAAGGTTTATACCTTCTGTGACTTGGGTTGAATCAAATAATTAACTTCCTCCTCATATTTCTACCCATAAATGGCAATCATTCGGTAATTCACGTTGAACCATACATACTATTTCCCAGAATTAAAACCTAAGCCAAATCAATAAAATCAATAGGTGATAAAATGAAAATGTTTCTATATGAATATATCCATGTATATTATATTGGAAACATTAGAATGTGAAGAGTGAGATTTAAAAACCCAATTATCATAAATATTCAGTGGAGCATATAATTTAATGTAAGATATGTTTAATAGTATGTGCTTAATGCTATTTAAAATATGTATTTATGTACCTTTTCCCCCTTTTTACAGAACGATCTTTATTTTATCAAGAAGTCACATAGTAAAAATTGTGGTGAAAAACAGTCCCTCATGACCAAAATAAATGAACTAAACCTTTTCAATGACAGATCAGAGAAAGAATTTAATAAAGCCAAAGCTTTGAAACAGGTGCAGTAAAATCATATATGCATATATTAAAAACCACATGTTTTAATACTAATTATAGAAAAAATTTAAAATATATCAAATTATAAGGAAGTAAACTAAGTCATTATAGTACCTGTATATTAGAGAAAGTGTTAAAGTTATATTATTTCCTTTCAGTCTTTTGAAGAAAATTGGCTTTATATATATTATAAAAAAATTGGAAATATATGATCTCTTTCCATGTATGTCTCCAAACATTAAATATTCTTTTAGTATTCTTTAAAAATTATTTTTAAGGGCTTTCTACAGGTTATTGCATGAAGTTACCATAATTTAGTTAACTGTCTCCTGTTTTTTGGATACGTGTTTATTTCCAATGTTTGGTCATTCTGTTATAGTAATCTCAGGGGTGCCTGGCTGGCTCAGTTGGAGCATGTGACTCTTGATCTCAGGGCCATGAGTTTGAGTCCTACATTTGGTATGGAGCCTACTTAAAAATATTCTAAAAAATAAAAAAACATAAATAGTATTATCATATACCATGGATATATATCATTGCATAATTGTTCAATGAGTTCCTTAGGGAAAATTTCTAAGTGTATAATTATGGTCCAAAAAGAATGAATATTTTCAGTGTCTTGAAACTATTTTCAAGCCTATTGTTTTCTAGAGGATTCAGTTAATACTCCCACCAACAGGGTGTAAGCATTCTGTTGCATTCACCACCAGTAAGCCTAGATATTATAATTTATAACATTGTTGCCAGTTTGATGGGCAGACATGGTATCTCATTGTTTTAGTGTATATTTTTTAAATTGGTGACACGTGAAAACATTTCATGATTAAACATAAAATTTAAAATATTTATGTTTAAATAAAAATATTTAAAACATTTTTTCTATTATGATATATTCCATTATCTTTCTTTTTTGGATCTCTAGTTTATTATCTTGGCCCATATTACCATTAGGAGATATATCATATATATATATATGTATATATATACACACACACACACATATATACACATATATATATATACACACATACACACACATATACACACACATATACACCCACACACTTTTTTAAATGTTTATTAATGTTTAATGTTTATTTTAATGTTTATTTTGAGAGAGAGAAATAGAGAAAGAGAGAGACAGCATGAATGGGGGAGGGGCAGAGAGAGAGGGAGGCACAGAATCCAAAGCAGGCTCCAGGCTCTGAGCTGTCAGCACAGAGCTCAATGTGGGGCTTGAACCCATGAACTGCAGTATCATGACCTGAACCTAAGTCAGACACTCAACCAACTGAGCCACCCAGGTGTCCCAGGAGGTTTATATTTTTAAGTAGCTTTGCAAAAGACCTTCATACGTAAAAATATTAACTCTGTCATAAATATTGTCAATATTTTTTCCATTTATGTTTACATTTTTATTTAGGTTTTTGACATTAAAAACTTAAAAAAAATTTTTTAAATTTATTTTTGAGAGAGGCAGAGACAGGGCATGAGCAGGGGAGGAGCAGAGAGAGAGGGAGACACAGGTCTGAAGTAGACTCCAGGCTCTGAGCTGTCAACACAGAGCCTGACATGGGGCTCGAACTCACAAACCATGAGATCATGACCTGAGCTGAAATTGAACACTTAACCAACTGAGCCACCCAGGCACCCCATTAAAAACTTTTCTTGACATCAAATATTTAAGTGTTTTTCCCTGCATAATTTTTATGCTTAGGAACTTCTTTATCATACTAAAAATCAAACAAATGTTTACTATTCCAGTAATTGCATTGGTTTCATCTCTTACATTAAGTTTTTCGTGCTTCTGGAATTTATTTTTGGTACATTTGAGATGTATGGATATAATCTTTTCTCCAACTGAAAAGCTATGTTTTGAAATAATAAAGTCTTACATTCAGGAGGGTTTGTTTCTATTCTGAAAATTGATCTATTTGTGTATTCTTGTATCAATCCCCTATCCATGACTGAATTCTTCAGAATAAAAATTTTTTACACATTATTTTGTGAGATTTAATTTAGAATATAAATGTGCTTCTCCATAGGGCTTTACATATTTCCTAGATTGTAAATTTCATTTTTAGGAGTGACTTCTTTCTTTTTTCTTTTAGTAAAATTTAAATTTCAAATTGAAATATAATAAAAGACTTGAAATAACTATAACCCTTTTCCTAAAATAAAAAACGAAGAAAAACCATCACTCAGAGCAATCTAAATTTAATCCTACTTATCTTGGTCAGCGGTCAAATTAGAAAATGTTGTATTTTCAAGTTTGACTTTTGTGGCGATAAGAAAAAAATTTTGGTTTGGGTATAACATTAATTATTTCAAAATCTGACAATTTTGTTGTTGATAGGATTTGATGATAGAAGACAACCTTTTAAAACTTGAAGTTAAGCGTACTCGAGAAATGCTTCACAATAAGGCAGAAGAAGTACTTTCTCTGGAAAAAAGAAAACAACAATTACACAGAGCTATGGAAGAAAGAATCGAAGAAATTAAGGTTCATAAAACAATGCTTGCATCACAAATAAGATATGTTGATCAAGAACGGCAAAACATAAGGTGATAATTCTAGTTTTAAAATACTGCTAAAAGTTTTTGAAAATGTATGGCTGACGTTAGAAGAACTGACTGGATGTTTATCTTCTTGTTTGAAAAGGCTTTTAATATATAGAGCATATTTTAGTCATAAATCTATGCTTTTTCCTCTCTCTCTTTTTTAGAAAATTAATTAATTATTTAATATACATCCAAGGTAGATAGCATACAGTGCAACAATGATTTCAGGAGTAGATTCCTTAATTCCCCTTACCCATTTATCCCATCCCCCCTCCCACAACCCCACCAGCAACCCTCTGTTTGTTCTCTATATTTAAATCTCTTATGTTTTGTCCCCCTTCCTGTTTTTATCTTATTTTTGCTTCCCTTCCCTTATGTTCATCTGTTTTATATCTTAAATTCCCCATATAAGCGAAGTCATATGATATTTGTCTTCCTCTGGCTGGCTAATTTTGCTTCTCATGATACCCTCCAGTTCCATCCACGTAGTTGCAAATGGCAAGATTTCATTCTTTTTGAATGCTGAGTAATACGCCATTATATGTATATACCACATCTTCTTTATCCATTCATCTGTCGATGGACATTTGGGCTCTTTCCTGACTGGCTATTGTCGATAGTGCTGCTATAAACAATGGGGTGCGTGTGTCCCTTTGAAACAGCATACCTGTATCCCTTGGATAAATGCCTAGTAGTGCAATTCCTGGGTCATAGGGTAGTCCTATTTTTAATTTTCTGAGGAGCCTCCATACTGTTTTCCAGAGTGGCTGCACCAGCTTGCATTCCCACGAGCAGTGCAAAAGAGATCCTCTTTCTCCACATCCTCGCCAACATCTGTTGTTGCCTGAGTTGTTAATGTGAGCCATTCTGACAGGTGTGAGGTGGTATCTCATGGTGGTTCTGATTTGTATTTCCCTGATGATGAGTGATATGGAGCATTTTTTCATGTGTCTGTTCGCCATCTGGATGTCTTCTTTGGGGAAGTGTCTATTCGTGTCTTTTGCCCATTTCTTAACTGGGTAAATTTTTTGGGTGTTGAGTTTGATAAGCTCTTTATAGATTTTGGATATTACCCCTTGATCTGATATGTCATTTGCAAATATCTTCTCTCATTCTGTCGGTTGCCTTTTAGTTTTGCTGATTGTTTCCTTCACTGTGCAGAAGTTTTTTTTTATTTTGATGAGGTCCCAATAGTTCATTTTTGCTTTTGTTTCCCTTGCCTCCAGAGGCATGTTGAGTAAGAAGTTTCTGTGGCCAAGGTCAAAGAGGTTTATACCTGCTTTGTCCTCGAGGATTTTGATGGCTTCCTGTCTTACATTGAGGTCTTTCATCCATTTTGAGTTTATTTTTGTGTATTGTGTAAGAAAGTGGTCCAGGTTCATTTTTCTGCATGCTGAGATCCAGTTTTCCCAGCACCATTTGCTGAAGAGACTGTCTCTGTTCCATTGGATATTCTTTCCTGCTTTGTCAAAGATTAGTTGGCCATATGTTTGTGGGTCCATTTCTGGGTTCTCTATTCTGTTTCATTGATCTGAGCGTCTGTTTTTGTGCCAGTACCATACTCTCTTGGTGATTACAGCTTTGTAATATATCTTGAAGTCCGGGTTTGTAATGCCTCCAGCTTCGGTTTTCTTTTGCAAGATGTTTTGGTTATTTGGGGTCTTTTCCGGTTCCATACAAATTTTAGGATTGTTTGTTCTAGCTCTGTGAAGAATGTTGGTATTATTTTGATAGGGATTGCATTGAATATGTAGATTGCTTTGGGTGGTATTGACAATTTTAACAATATTTGTTCTTCCTATCCATGAGTATGGAATATTTTTCCATTTCTTTGTGTCTTCTTCAATTTCTTTCATAAGCTCTCTATAGTTTTCGGTGTATAGATTTTTCACCTCTTTGGTTAGGTTTATTCCTAGATATTTTATGGTTTTTGGTGCAATTGTAAGTGGGATCGATTCCTTGATTTCTCTTTCTGTTGCTTCATTGGTGTATAGGAATGCAACTGATTTCTGTGCATTGATTTTATATCCTGTGACTTTGCTGAATTCATGGATCAGTTCTAGCAGTTTTTTGGTGGAATCGTTTGGGATTTCCATATAAAGTATCATGTCATCTGTGAAGAGTGAGAGTTTTACTTACTCCTGGCCAATTTGGATGCCATTTATTCCTTTGTATTGTCTGATTGCTGAGAATAAGACTTCCAATACTATATTGAATAACAGTGGTGAGAGTGGACCTCCCTGTCGTGTTCCTGACTGTACGAGGAAAGCTCTCAGTTTTTCCCCCATTGAGGATAATATTAGTGGTGGGTCTTTCATATATGACTTTATGATCTCAAGGTATGATCCTTCTATCCCTACTTTCTTGAGGGTTTTTATCAAGAATGGATGCTGTATTTTGTTAAATGTTTTCTCTGCATCTATTGAGAGGATCATGTGGTTCTTGCCCTTTCTTTTATTGATGTGATGTATCACACTGATTATTTGGCAGATATTGAATCAGCCCTGAATCCCAGGTATAAATCCCACTTGTGGTGAATAATTTTTTTAATGTATTGTTGTATCCAGTTGGCTAGTATCTTGTTGAGAAATTTTGCATCCATGTTCATCAGGGATATTAGTCTGTAGTTTTCCTTTTTAGTGGGGTTTTTGGTTTTGGAATCAAGGTAATGCTGGCTTCATACAATGAGTTTGGAAATTTTCCTTCCATTTCTATTTTTTTGGAGTAGCTTCAAAAGAATAGGTGTTAACTCTTCTTTAAATATTTGGTAGAATTCCCCTGGAAAGCCATCTGGCTCTGGGCTCTTTTTTTGGCGGGGGGAAGGGGGTAGATAATTTGAATAGTAATTCAGTTTCTTTGCTGGTTATGGGTATGTTCAAATTTTCTATGTCTTCCTGTTTCAGGTTTGGTAGTTTCTATGTTTCTAGGAATTTTTCCATTTCTTCCAGATTGCCCATTTTATTTGGCATATAATTGCTCACAATATTCTCTTATTATTGTTTGTATTTCTGCTGTGTTGGCTGTGATCTCTCCTCTTTCATTCTTGATTTTATTTATTTGGGTCCTTTTTCTTTTTGATCAAACTGGCTAGGGGTTCATCAATTTTGTTAATTCTTTCAAAGAACCACCTTCTGGTTTCATTGATCTGTTCTACTGTTTGTTGTTGTTGTTGTTTGTTTCCATAGCATTGATATCTGCTCTAATCTTTATTATTTCCTGTCTTCTGGTTTTGGGTTTTATTTGCTGTTCTTTTCCAGCTCTTTAAGATGTTAAGGTTAGGTTGTATCTGAGACCTTTCTTCCTTCTATAGGAAGGCCTGGATTGCTATATACTTCCCTCTTATGACTGCCTTTGCTGCGTCCCAGAGGTTTTGGACTGTGGTGTTATTTTCATTGGCTTCCATGTACTTTTTAATATCCTCTTTAACTTCTTGCTTAGCCCATTCATTCTTTATTAAGGTGTTATTTAGTCTCCAAGTATTTGTTATTTTTCCAAATTATTTCTTGTGATTGATTTCGAGTTTCATAGCATCATGGTCTGAAAATATGCACAGTATGCTCTCAATCTTTTTGTACTTGTTGAGGCCTGATTTTTGTCCAAGTATGTGATCTATTCTGGAGAATGTTCCATGTGCACTAGAGAAGAATGTGTATTCTGCTGGTTTAAGGTGAAATGTTCTGAATATATCTGTTAAGTCAGTCCGGTCCATTGTGCCATTCAAAGCTGTTGTTTCCTTGTTGATTTTCTGTTTAGATGATCTGTCCATTGTTGTAAGTGGGGTGTTGAAGTCCTTTACTATTATGGTATTATTACCAATGGGTTTTTTTATGTTTGTGATTAATTGCTTTATATATTTGGGTGCTTCCACATTTGAAGCACAAACATTTGAAGCATAAATGTTTACAATTGTTAGATCTTCTTGGTGGATAGACCCCTTAATTATTATATAATGCCCCTCTTCATTTATTGTCACAGTGTTTATTTTAAAACCTAGATTGTCTGATATAAGTGTAGCTACTCTGGCTTTCTTTGGTGACCATTAGCATGATAGATGGTTCTCCATACCTTTACTTTCAATCTGAAGGTGTCTTTAGGTCTAAAATGTGTCTCTTGTAAACAGCATATAGATGGATCTTGTTTTCCTATTCATTCTGTTACCCTATGTCTTTTGATTGGAGTGTTTAGTCCACTGACATTTATAGTGAGTACTGAAAGATACAAATTTATTGCCATTATGTTGCCTGTAGAGATTGGAGTTTCTGGTGGTGTTCTCTAGTCCTTTCTAATCTTTGTTGCTTTTGGTCTTTTTTTTTTTTTTTCTTCATTATTTCTCCCCTCAGAGAGTCCCCCTTAAAATTTCTTGCAGGACTGGTTTAGTGGTCAGGAACTCCTTTAGTTTTTGTCTGGGAAACTTTTTATCTCTCCTTCTATTTTGACTGGCAGCCTTTCTGGCTAAAGAATTCTTCACTGCATATCTTTTTCTGATTCAGCACATTCAATGTATCCTGCCACTCCTTTCTGGCCTGCCAAGTTTCTGTGGATAGGTCTCTTGCGAACCTGATCTGTCTTCCCTTGTAGGTTAAGGTCTTTTTTCCCTTTGCTGCTTTCATGATTCTTTCCTTGCCTGAGTATTTTGTGAATTTGACTATGATATGCCTTGTTGATGGTCAGTTTTTGTTGAATCTAATGGGAGTTCTCTGTGCTTCCTGGATTTTGATATCTGTGCCTTTCCCCAGGTTAGGAAAGTATTCCGCTATGATATGCTCACATAAACCTACCCCTTTTTCTCTCTCTTCATCTTCTGGGACCCCCTAAGATTCTCATGTTATTCCTTTTTAAGGAGTCACTGAGTTCTCTAATTCTTATATCGTGCTCTTTTGCCTTAGTCTCCCTAGCTTTTTTTCTGCTTCATTGTTCTCCATAAGTTTGTCCTCTATATCGCTGATTTGCTGCTCTCCTTCATCCATCCTTGCCGCTGTGGCCTTCATTTGAGATGCAGCTCAGTTATAGAAT
This sequence comes from Panthera tigris, assembly GCF_018350195.1. NCBI lineage: Eukaryota > Metazoa > Chordata > Mammalia > Carnivora > Felidae > Panthera > Panthera tigris. The sequence goes on from NC_056668.1 coordinate 85,569,280, forward strand.
TTTTTTTTTTATCCTAAGTAGCTTTTACTTCTTTTATCTCCACGGAAAGGGATTCTAATCTATTTTCAATGCCAGCTAGTATTCTTATTATTGTGATTCTAAATTCTGGTTCAGGCATCTTGCTTGTATCTGTGTTGATTAATCCCTGGCTATCATTTCTTCCTGTTCTTTCTTTTACGGTGAATTCCTTCCTTTTGTCATTTTGAAGGAAGAAAAGGAACTAATAAAGTAAAAAAAAAATGTTTCTTAGTTAAAAACAAAACCACAAAGTCAAATAAAGGATGCTGGATCCTCGGTATATTTTGGTCTCGTTGAAAGAAGCTTGATAGATTCGAGTAAAAAGGGAAAGATAAGAAAAGGAAAAAAAAAAAAAAAAGGAAAAAAAAACCAAAGGAACACGTTTAAAAATTTGAAAAAATGAATACAGTAAAACAGGATAAAATAAAATAAAATGATGAAAGTAAAATAGAATTTAAGAAGTTTACAAAAAAGTAAAAAATATAGTAGAGAAAATTTAAAGAAAGATCTTTTTAATAAAAATGAAAAAAATTAATTTTTTCTCTTTCTGTATTCAAGAATAAGAAAAAGAAAAAGAAAAAAAAAAAACAATAGATGGACCAGCAAACAGAATGAAATATGATTGAAATTACATCCAGTGTCCCCTAGAAGTCAAACTATGAAGCATTTTATAGTCTGTAAACTTAGCAAGAGGAGAGACTTGTGGTGTTCCTCAAGAGCATAGTTGGCTCAGTAGGGTGGGACTTAGTGTAACGGCTCCATTCTCCATTAGATGGCGCTGCTTAGCTTACTGGGGTGGATTGTTGTGGCATGTGTAGGTGTGTATGTGCATGCCCAGGAGGGTTGAAAATGGCATCACCCAGCTACTCAGTTTCTAGTTTCAGAACTCTGTGCTCTTCCCGGCTGCAATCAAGCACCCCTCCTTTGTCTTGGTCTTCCATATACTCCCCACTTCTATACTGTACATGACCAAGCTGTCAGGCTGCCAGGCAGTACCTCCCACCTGACTTTTATCTCAGATGGGGCTCTATTTCCCAACCCCTCACTTCTGAGGGACCGTGGCTTTGACCCACTCAGACCCTCTGGGGGAGGGTCTCACTGAACAATGGCTGGGTGCTGGCTTGCCCCCAGGGATGTTCTTGAGACCGCACTGCTGCCAATGCCCAGAGACTGCAGCTGGATGCCAGCCTGCCCCAGAAAATGTTCACTCACTCGTGTAGCAGCAGTGTTTCAGGGATTATGGTAAATCAGAACGCACTTCTGGTGCCAGGATTCACCCTTAACGTCCTTGTTCCAGCAACAGTGAATGTGGTTATTCTCTAGGGCCTTTGCCTGTGGGGAGGCTGCACAGTCTCTACCAAATGTCCTCCCAGCAGAAGAACTGCCACTCCCTGTGTGGCCTGAGGACCCCTTGGACCTCTCTGTGTTCCTGAGGATTTGCCCTTCCCACCAGAGCACTACCACCTATCCAGCTGTGAAGTTTCAAACTCTGCACTCCCCTTGTTTATAAAGTCTTAATGAAATTTAAACCCTCTCCTTTCTCCCTTTTTTGTTTAGTCCTTTGGGCTGTTTCCACTCTTCCACCTTCTCTCCAGCTGCTTTGGGGGGGGGTTGGTTTTCCATACTCTCCCCCTATTTCTATCTTCTTTCCATAAGCAAAAACAGCTCCCTGCCCTCCACGGCTTCTTTTTCCCCAAGTTCAGCTCTCTGTGTAACCTGTCAAGTTCTGTGGTTCAAGTTTTGCATATTGTTTTCTTAATCCTCAAATAAGTTTTGTAGGTATGCAAGATGGTTTAATGTTGATCTGGCTGAATTTCAGGGATGAAAGATGCAAAATAAACTTCCATGCTCTTCCAACGTCTTGGCCTCTCCCTCTTCTCTCTTTCCTTTGACTCACCCTTCATTCTTTAGATCATCCTTTTTACAATGAGATCACTAATTCTCTTGGAACTGATTTTTGTGTATGGTTTGTGTTAAGAGTTCAATAACATGTTTTCCTTTATGGATACCCAATAGCTGCATTTATTGAAACATTTTAGAGGTTTTGCATATATTTTATAAAAAAAGATTTATTCCTAGCTACGTGCTGTTTTTAAAAATGTTTCTGTCAATGTTATCTCCTTTTAAATTATTTCATTTTTGGTTTGTTGCTGGCATTATAAGAAATAGAGTTGATTTCTGTGTATTAAGAATCCAGCAACTTGCTTAAACTTTTATTAATTCTGATAGTTGATCTGTAGATTCTGATTTCTAGGTATTTCATTCACATCATTTGCAGTGACAGTTTTGTGTCTCCCTTTACAGTCTTATAACTTCTCTTTCTCTTGACTCACTGCCCTTGTTATCTAACCTTTAGGTCAGTGCTGACTAGCAGTGGTGACTGCAGGTCCCCTTGTCTTGTGCCTGATTTTGAAGGCAAAATGTTCATTGCTTTATCATTAAGTATGAATTGTAGAATTAAAAAAAAATACTCGTTAGAAGATTATGGGAGTACCCATCTATTTTCATTCATTGCTAAGAGGTTATTTTGTTTCATCAAAAGTGGATGTTGACTTTTGTTATGTACTTTTCCTGCATTCATTGATATGATGTAGCTCCTTTAGTCTGTTAATATAATTAAATATACTGATTGCTTTTTCAAAGTTCAAACAACATTACATTCCTGGAATAAACAAAACTTGTCTGCCACATACTACATTTTGTATATATCTAGATTTTGTTTGGTAACATTTGTACACAATTATTGCATCCATGGTTATAATTCTCCTTTCTCTATTGCCCTTGTCAAATCATCAGATTATTAAGGTTATGCTGGCTTTCAGAAAATAATTTTGTGTGTTTCTTATTTTTCTATAGTCTGGATAAGGCTGTGAAAGAGTAGAATTATATCTTTCTTGAATTTTCAAAGATCTTACCAGTAAAGCCATTGGAGGCCTTTTTTAAAAAAGATTTTAAACTGTTGGTTCAATTTATTTATTGACTATAGGACAGTGCGTATGTTTTATTTATTCTTGAGTCAGTTTTAGTAAATTATATTTTTCCCTAGGAAAAATTTCCATTTCATCTATATTTTCAGTTATTGCCATAAAGCGTTCGCTGTATCATTTTATTATTATTTAAAATTTTTTTTTAATATTTATTTTTGAGAGAGAGAGATAGAGCGTGAGTGGTGAAGGGGGCAGAGGGAGAGGGAGACACAGAATCTGAAGCAGGCTCCAGGCTCTGAGCTGTCAGCACAGAGCCCAACATGGGGCTCGAACTCACAAACTGTGAGACCATGACCTGAGCCGAAGTCAGACACTTCGCCACCCAGGCGCCCAGATTTTTATTATTTTTTAATAGCTATAGTGTTTGTAGCTTTTCATTCCTGGTAATGGTTATTTGTGACTTCTCTGTTTTAGGAGGAATCATCTTTCTTATAGTTAATGAATGTTATTACTGTTTGAAAAAGAAATGTTTCTTGATTTTTTTCTATTGTGAATTCATTTTCTATTTTATTAGTTGCTGCTGTCACATTTATGATTTTTTTTCTTCTATCTTTGTGGGTTTATTTTGATGTTCTTTAACTTTGTGAGAGTGATGGTTAGCTAATTATAATTTTCATCTTGAAGGCTAAAACAAGTTAGCTATCTCACACAATTTTTTTCTTTAAGGGCTAAATAGTGAATATTCTAGGTTTTGTGGGCAATGTGGTCTCTGTTGCAACAACTCAACTCTGTCATTGTAGAGTGAAAGCAGCTATAGATACTAAGAAAATAAATGAGCGTGGATGTGTTTCAATAAAACTTTTGGATGCTGAAGTTTGAATTTCCTAGAATTTTTACTTTTCATGAAGTATAATTTTCCTCTCAATTTTTTTGGAATAACTTTACATTTAAAAATGTAAAAGCCATTCTTTGCTCATGGGCAGGCAGGATGTTCTGCTGACCCTAGATTTTTATCACTGAATAGTTCATATTCCATTGCACACATCTACCCCAATTTATGTGTACATTTACCTATTGATGAACATTTGAGTTAGTTCTTGTTTTGGCTATTACAGATTAGGCTTTATGAATATATGTTTTCTTGGTATGAATATATACTTCCTTTTCTCTTGAGTAAATACCTAGAAGTGGATCATATGATAGGTATTCTTTTTGTCTTCCCTGTCTTTCATTGGCTTTACTGAATTTTGTTTTTCCTTTGTTTCCTCTTTTATTGTTTGGAATATGTACATTCTAATTTTAATATTTTTGTTGGTTATTCTTAAATTCAAAAGAAACTTTAACCTTCCCATTTCTCTGTGAATACTGAAGATTAATTAGCCTCTGATTTTTTTCATTCATAAAAGAGATAAGACCTTAGCATCTTTTATTGCTATATTTCCTCTCTCCAACTTTCACATATTGTTGAAATCACCAATTATAGTTTCAGGTTGTTATTTATTGTTTTTAATATTATGTCTCTATTTTTATAGAACTCCTTTGTCATAACTTGCATTAAACTGTACAGTTGCCAGCAAGAATTTCAATGTAGCTATATACTTTTTTTGATTTAATATTCTTTCATGTATCCTTTGTCATCCTATTTTCTGGATTCTCATTTCATTTCTCTGGAGTATGTTTTGAATTATTTTCCAGAATTGATGTTTTCTGAAATTTTTGAGTTCTTGCATGTTTAAAACATATTTATTCTACTCATATTTAAATTACAGTTGAACTTTGAAAGCATTGTTTTGTATTCTTCTAGATGATAGTGTTGTTTATGAGAGGTTTATCAGACTAATTCATTTTATTTTGTATGGTATCTGGTTTTTGTTTGCTTTCTGAATAGATTTGGGACACTCTTTTTATCCTTAGGGTTTAAGAATTTCCCTATGTGTCTGGGTGGTTCTTTTCATTTTTTATTTTTGTTTTTTCATTTTTCTTGTTTGAATTTTGGTGAACTCTTTCAATTACTTCATTAATGCTTTTCTTCAGGTCAGGAAAATATTTTTCTACTAGTTCTCTAATTTTTTTCTCATACTACTCTCTGTTTTCTGATTTGTTGGCTCATTTTTAGTGGATATCGGTCTTCTTAGATCTGTCTTCTGGATTTCTTAATTTTACTCTCATTTTAAAATTTCTGTTCTTTTTATTCTACTTTTAAAGATAGTCTCATTCTCTGTCTCCCTCTCCACTTCCTTTTTGTCTGCTCTTCATTCTCTGCCCCTCCTCCTCTTTCTCTCTAGATCACTGATTTAATCTTTCTTATTTACTACAATTAAATTGAAAAGGGAAAACTATTTGCAAGGATTTTTGTTCCTTCATTGGTCCTTTCTTTTCATACTAGCCCATTCTTCTTTATGGATAGTTTTGGATCCAAATTCTCTCATCTTTTTGAGACACTGGGATACTTTGAAAGTTCTCTTTTGTCCCATGCATTATTTTTGTATCTCCTAGGGTATGTTCTGTGTTTGCTCATTTTGTTCTTTTCATTTATCCCGTTAACTTCCCAAAATGTCTGATAGTCTTTGGCTTTCTGTTATATTTATTAACAAGTGTTTAATTAATAATCATGACGATTGATATAGTTAGCTGGTATGTGTGTCTTCTGCAATTAGGTAGATCTTTTTTTTCCAGCTGGTCTCTCCTGTAAAGGGAGGACTGCTCGTAGGTGCTGGGCTAATCTGTCCCTTAAGGGTCATAAGGAGTTTTTCCCTGAAGGAGTTTATTTTGGGTGATAAAGACTTTATTTTCTTTATGGACGGAACTTTGTTTTTTAATAACCTCCACTTTCTTGGGGGCCTGGAATTACATCATGTTCTTTTTTACTTTTCTCTCCAGCTCCAACATACAATGCTAGGAACTTTCGTAATTTGGGAGGTTCTCATTGGAGCATAAATAATTCCTGCCAGCATTTCTGTATACTTTGAGGGGTTGAGGAGAGTGGCCCAAATGTTCTGTAGCAATCCTTTTATTAATTACTTTAATAAATGGCCTCAGAGATCATTCTTGCTCTTTTTCTTATTTCTGGGCTTGAATTTTCTCCACACTTCTTTGGTGAAACATAGCTTTTTTTTTTTTTTTTTTTTTTTTTTTTTTTTTTTAACTTTTTAAATGTTTACTTATTTTAGACAGAGACAGAGTGTGAGCAGGGAAGGGCCAGAGAGAGAGGGAGACACAGAATCTGGAAGCAGGCTCCAGGCACTGAGCTGTCAGCACAGAGCCTGATGTGGGGCTTGAACCCATGAACCACAAGATCATGACCTGAGCTGAAGTTGGATGTTTAAATGACTGAGTCACCTAGGCACCCTGGTGAAACATGGCTCTTACTTCTGCATTAATCTTCTGTACATATCTCCATTTTCCCCCCATGCCAGTCATATTCCATTTGTTTCTCATTTTTTTCATGAATTCATGACAAAATGTGTCTTTCTTGTTCCCAGAGCTGTGGTGGGTTTTTTCCCTTTATTCTTTAACATTTTAGGAAGGAGAGATATACTTGTACTCAGTCCACCATCTTAAGCTGGAAGGCAAGTTATACAAAGGATGAATGAATATTTTTGATAATACAGCAGTAGTACTGTTACTGCAAAGCTGTAACTTCTGTCACTTAATGTATTTTACCACCAACTTTCTTTAAGAGTAAGAAAACTGGTAGGTTGAAGATCTCTGTTTGCCATGGTTAGATGGTGCACCTTCATGATGTTGTAGTAGGCAAATGAGTCATTCTTCATGTTGCCATGCAAATATTAGCATTATTAGTATTATTATAAAATAAGTTTCAAAAAGTTCATAAAATAGGAATTTACTGGAATAAAAGGAAAAAATAATCAGCATATAAAAATTCTAAATCTTGGGAGACAATTCTTCGTGGGTTTCTCATATTTCTGTATGCCTTGCAAGGAACGGCACTAAGTTTCCTGTTCTGGACTATCTTTAAAAAATCTTGGTAAAAAACATATCAAATATACCATCTTAACCATTTTTAAGTGTACAGTTCAGTGCTTAATATATCTTTAATATTCACATTGTTGTGTCAGATCTCCAGAACTCTTTCATTTTCTAAAACTGGAACTCTATATGCTCTACACACTAAGCTTGCATTTCCTCCTCCCTTCAGCCCTTGGTAACCACCATTCTTTCTATGTGAATTTGACTGCTTTAGATACTTCATATAAATGGAATCATGCAGTATGCTATCCTGAGGCTGTGAAGTGATATTGTGGTTTTGATTTCCATTAAACTATCTTCTAAAAGATGTTCGGATAGTGCCGGAGACCAGCTCCAGCAACCAGGGGTTCCTGAAGGATGAACGGCATCAGCGAAAAAGTGAAAACAAAACAAAACAAAACAAAAATAAAATGGACACAGACAACAGCAGTGTGTTGAATTGGCCGATTTATTGTAGCAAACGTGGCATTATATTGTCTAGTGATTTCCTTGTAGCATATGTCATCTATGTTTTGACCTAATTTTGAAAATGTTCCTATGTGGAATCAACCTTTAAGAAATAACATGGCGATTTTCTCGTAATGTCCCGCCCTTTGATTATTGATTAATCTCTTACATTATTCCATTATGGACCTGCGTTTATCTATAATCTTATAGTTATAAAGCATTTGCTTTGCTGTTTTCATGAAAGGTCATCTATCTCTCAACACCTCAAGTGGAACAGTTACAGGGACATGACCTCCTGGTTGTTTTTTCCTGAACCACTTGAAGCCAGAAGAACAATGTGTTTGCCTTGGTCCGAGGTGCCAGGAAGGGGCCGAAAAAGCCTTAGAAACCCATGCCTCATACATTCTCAGAGAGACAATGCACCTAGGAACCAATGAAGCATTCTGTACCTTAACTGACTAGGTTCAGTCATCATCTGGAATGCCTCTGGGGGCCAGGTGGGCCTAGGAGTTGAAGTCACCTGTGCCCAGAGATACACTCCTTAGGTGCTGGAGTGGGGCTTTCAAATCCATATGTCTCTTCTCTACAGGCCCTCTTTGCTGGCAAATGCATGAGGTTATCCTTCCTGTAAGTAGAGGAGTCTCCATAGGGGATGGCAAGGGCTAAATGTAAGGCCGCACAATTTCTTGCAGAACCTTATTTTCTTTCCTAATGGTTCTTTTCCCAGGGGGCCTGTCAAGGGCAATTCTCCAACAGACAATACCCAAGGTACTTTTATTAAGGCCAAATTACCTACAAGCGGGAGTACAAGTACTGTTGGTGGGCCGCCTTGCAGTCACCAATCCGTCCACAGCCTGGGCCTTGCCATCAGGCTGGGATAGCTCGGCTTCCAGCAGGACACCAAATAGCTTCAGAAGCTAGAGGCAGTATCCTCCCTGTGGAGTAAATATTGAATATATTTGCTTAGTTTCCATTATAAAATATTTGGCTTACCTAGCTTGCGGTTTCTCAGCTGTGATATAAACCTGTGGTGTGTGTAGCATCCATTTGAGCCCCTTCTCAGCTTCATGGGATTTCAAGAGCACTGCAAGCAGGAATCTCTTGCTGCTTGGTATGCCATAAATGATAAAGTCCTTTTTCTCTGACCTAGGAATCTTGTGCCACCATCCATGCCAACTTCCATGAAACAATGGCAGGCTAACTTCTTAGCTTTCAAATAGGGTGAAGCCTGAGACCTTCCCACTAATTATAAATTGAAAAGAAAGAACACATTTAACCTGTTTGAATTCAGTAGTAATACAAATGTCTTATATAAGAATACTGTAGTCCTTTTTAAAAAAGTACGTTGTTTTTCAGTGCTTAATTTTTCTTTTTCTTTCCATTTTAGTGCTGAGTTTCATGAGAGGCTAAGTAAAATTGATAAGCTGAAGAACAGATATGAAATCCTTACTGTTGTTATGCTGCCTCCTGAAGGAGAAGAGGAGAAAACACAGGCCTATTATGTAATAAAGGTAATCTTAATTGATTCATAGTTGTGATATAGTGAAGTATCTTTTGTACTGGCAAGTATCTTGCCAGCTCTTTGTTAATAACCAAAATGTCATTGTTTTTTGTGTTTTGGTTTTTTTTGCCATGCAATTTCAAATTTCATGGCGCACTCATAGCTACTAGAGCTATAAAACATTAGTGGTTAGGTGGAGGTACTGAAGGTATTATTTTTATACACCTTGAGTCCATGAGGTCAAAGAGGGGTCTGGACGACTCTTTGATACTTTTTTTTTTTTTTTGGCTATCATTTGTGTCATGTCATTTTCCCTCATTTATTCAAGATTTATAATCTGTTTTATCCTAAGACCTGCATGTCTTTAATAAACACTCATGTAACAACCTGTTCAACACCTCAGGCTCAAAGCTTTACTTCCCCATAGCTATCTGCTCATATGGCTATATCCTAGACCACATCATCCCCTGGAGCTACACCACCTTTGAATCTTATTCTCCAATTTACCACTGCAGCTCTGGTAAGGCAGATATCCAGAGAGCAAGAGGACTGTTCCTTTGCCTTCATGCTAGAAGGGAGACAGACACATCAGGTGAATCTGCTCTATTCTGATGTTTGAGAGTTGTCTGCCATTTCATGGTTATCTTTACCTAGTAACCCATAAGGAGAAATGGAGAAGTGATCAGAAATCGGATGCATTTCCCTGAGTACTGCTATATTCATCTTTCCCATGTAGAAAATACCCTGAATAGGTGTGATTTACCTTACACAGAGGTCTGGGAAGTTACTCAAGACACTAAGAGGGAATGGAAAATTTAATTCATTTTTCCTCTATCATACACTGATAGGAGTGAGAACATCTCCCAATTCACACCTTTAGAGGATGGCCCTCATGGATGGATGTTCCCTTTCCTTTGAGTTGTATTTAATCTTCCAAGTTTCCTTCTATAGCCCTTCTTTGAGCATGCTCTTAACAGACGCATGGAGTAGGATATGCCTGCCACTTTGCCTCAGGAAGTTCTACCTATATGAGAAAGGAGTCCCAGCTGTCAAACCCTTCTTGTAACTCATCAGTCTGTATTACTTGAGGCTTCTGCCCTATACTGAGACTTTCCTCCTGGTTTTGAGAGTCTGACCTAGACTTTTTCTCTGGCATGGATGGCATGGATGGTGGCACAAGATTCCTAGGTCAGAGGAAACCTCAGACTTTTTCTCTGGTTTTGAGAGTCCCTGAGGGGTGAAGGGTAGGCTCTAGTCTGTTCAGTGTTGGGAAGAAGGTAGATGTTGCAATTCCAGTTAAGTTTCTCTTTTAACAAGGGCTGTGATGAGTTATCTAAAAGCACTGGTGTTAAGAGTGCCTCCATCATCAAGTGACCTTGAATAATTTATTTAATCATTTGGGGTGCTTAGTTCCCTCACTTGCAAAATGAGGATATTATTACTTTTGCTGTGAGAAGTAAATGAAGAAATATATGTAAAGCTCTTAAACAGTGCCTGGAGTAAAATGAGCCCTCAGTAAATGTTAGCTGTCATTATTTTTATTGCTGTGATGATGATGGTGGTAATAATGCATCCATTTTTCAGGAAAACAGGCAAATTTTTTGAGGAAAAGAGTATATGCCTTCTGTTCACAGTGAAGTTGCTAGATAAATGTCACTATAAGGGATATATAAGATGAATAGAGGTGATCAGTTACCTTCCCAGTTTCCTAATGCCACTCCACTTTCCATCCTCTCCAGGGTCCACAGCTTGCCACATTATTCCATGTTTCATTGTATAGCATATTTAAATGTTTTACTCTTAACACTTACATGTGCCAGATGTATAAAAATGAAACTATTTCTTTGTAACTAAACTCAATGTATCTTACATAGTCCTTATAAGGAAACAGCTCAACTCTGACCACAATTTAATGAAACTATTAGAAAATGAAATTACTAGAATATGCTTTAAAATGCTGACAGAAAGGAGTAAATAAAAATTTCACCCTAATATCAGCTTTCTAAATCTACAATAAAAGGTATACGTTCTCTATTCTCTTAGAGCCAAAAAGGATCATGGAGTTTCTAGAAGTTTAAGGTATATATGGAATTAGATCAGAAAATATGTATAAATGTACAAACTCAGCACCTTTGTTTGACAAATAAAGAAACTGAACTTGGAGAAGGAAAGTGAATTGTTACTCAACTCACTTGTGGGAAACCCAAAACTAAAATCTAGCTGTTTTGATTCATTCTAGCTTTCTCCCACTACAGTATTTTTCAAATAAAAAAACTTGCCAATTCTATACTCTATGTACTGGAATTATAATTTATCTAAGAACTTTTTCTAAGCTATATTTTTTATTATGTACTTTTTACTACAAAAATGTGTAACATATTTTGAAGCATAATAAATACAAGTGAAAATGTTAAGAGTTAAGGAATTACCAATAATTTTTTAAATGACCACTTTCTGGTTTAAATACACATACGTAGGGATTGAATAAATTAACAAATGAAATTATTAGTTGATTTTGATTAAAGATGTCTTTTGGCACTTTTTAATATATATGTACTATCCCTGTCAACCTTTATTTAGGGAAATTCTTTGAAACTTTTTGGATTCAACTCTTGACAGCCTAGCCCAGTGACAGAGTTAAGCTGGAAAAGTCACTGAGTAGGTCTACTACTGAGGAATTTTTGGTTTTCAGCAATTTATAGACTGTATTTTTTCCCAGCCACTTTTAGCAATTATCTTTCTCTAATTTTTAAAATTTATTTTTAAAATATGGTAAAATACACTTAAAATTGGCCACTTTAACAATTTTGTAAGTGTGCAGTTCAGTGGTATTAAGTACATTCCCACTGTTGTGCAACCAACACCAACATCCATCTCCAGAACTTTTTCATCTTCCCAAACTGAAACTCTCTACCCGTTAAACACAGAGTCACAGTTTTTCCCTCCCCTCAACCCCTGGCAACCACCATGCAACCTTCTGTGTGTGAATTTGACTATAATAGGCATCTCATGTAAGTAGAATCATGCAGTGTTTCTTTTAAAGATATGGAATGCTTCACAAACTTGCATGTTATTCTTGTACAGATGTCATGCTAACTTTTTCTATTCTGAGTTTAATATGTGCTATTGAAGTGAGTACTCTGATTTTAATTTTACTTAACTGTTCAAAGATGTTGAAATCCTGGGTTGGAAATACTAAGCATTTACTTTCCTAGGTGTACCCTGCTCACCTCTTTTATTCCTGACTTAAAATGAGAAAGTATTCCTAAGCCTCTTTCAGGCCAGAAACATACATTCTCCTTATTGAATATCTAGTCTGAAGCCACCTCCAAGTTAACCCTATATCCACTAAAGTTTATACCTGCTTTCTGGTAATTTTTGTTGGAAAGTCTTAATGCAAGCTTTGGTTAGTTACTACACTTCCATCACAGTTTGTATCCTATGTGCTATATTTTAAATGTCTTAGGGATTTAGTGTTCTACTCTAAATCAAGTGCAAGAAATAAATGCTTGATGCTACATGTAGGCCCCAAGGTAAATTGGTATTGTTGTGAGTAAACTATTTCTTGCCCTGAAAACAGACACTCTCCCCCATAGTAAATAATTTTATTCAATCAGTTCTATTCTGTATTTCATAGGCTGCTCAAGAAAAAGAAGAACTTCAAAGGGAAGGTGACAGTTTGGATGCTAAGATCAACAAAGCTGAAAAAGAAATCTATGCTCTAGAAAACACCTTACAAGTGCTGAGAAGTTGCAACAACAACTATAAACAGTCTTTTAAAAAAGTGACTCCATCTAGTATGTGGGAGTTATTAAAAATTTTATATGAATATATGCAATTAAAGCTGTAGCTATTTATTTTAAAAGAGGAACATTGTGAGACAAGGAAAACAAGAATGTACCATGTTTGATGGAATCAGAAAAACTAATCACCTCCCCCTCTTTAAAATAAGGGCTAAGGTGTTATTTCCATTATTCTAGTGATATTGAATTCTCACTTTTCTAGGGAATTAATTTCAAATGTGAAGAAAATGGCAGCATATTGGCTATGTTGACAAAACAAGAATGGCTACTACATGACCATATTGATTTTCAACGAATAGACATAAGGAATTTAACCTCCTATAACAAAAAATGTTAGAAGTTTAATAGATAGAAGATTGAAGCTTGCTTTCTACACAGCATGTTAAAAATTTAAGAATTCTCGGGGCGCCTGGGTGGCGCAGTCGGTTAAGCGTCCGACTTCAGCCAGGTCACGATCTCGCGGTCCGTGAGTTCGAGCCCCGCGTCAGGCTCTGGGCTGATGGCTCGGAGCCTGGAGCCTGTTTCCGATTCTGTGTCTCCCTCTCTCTCTGCCCCTCCCCCGTTCATGCTCTGTCTCTCTCTGTCCCAAAAATAAATAAAAAACGTTGAAAAAAAAATTAAAAAAAAAAAATTTAAGAATTCTCTAATTCTAGGTGATGAGTATGAACTAAAAATCCAACTAGAAGAACAAAAAAGAGCTATTGATGAAAAATACAGATACAAACAAAGACAAATCAGGGAACTACAGGAAGATATCCAGGTAAATTCTACACACTTTAGTAATAAGTCCTTAGTAAAAGTTAACTATCATTATTATTACACCTACTATCTTGTTATCTTGTACAAAGAAGACAATTTGTTTAGAGAAATAGAGAGTAAAAGTCTCATTTGAATGAGAAAAATAAGTGACCAAAGTGTTAAATAAATTAATTAAAACCACAATACTCAGCACAGGATGGACTGCTGATAATGACTTCTTAATTAGCTGATGAACTATAGCTAATTATCCATTAAATTTTATTTAATAAATTTTTATTTCATTCAGTTCCTTAAAGATCACCTTAAAGATTGATCCTTAAACAAAATTTGAAAGATAAAAATAATCTAGTAGAAAGTAGTTACTAAACCACATCACTGAAAGAGAAAACAATGTGTTTGGTAAGCAAGCTTTATATAAAAACAAATGAATTAAAATTAAATGAATACTTGAAAATTGGCAAGTTGTAAGTTATTGATTCTAACCAATATGTTAACACTTTATTTTCTGCAGAGCATGGAAAATACTTTAGAAGTTATAGAGCACTTAACAAATAATGTCAAAGAAAAATTATCAGAGAAGCAGGCTTTTTCATCTCAGCTACATAAAGAAACTGGGGAGCAGAAGCCAAAATTAGAGAGAGTAACTAAACAGGTATCACTGTCTTTTTAAAAACTGATCTTTGATATTTGTATGTTTTGGAGTTACAAATGGTAACTCCAAATCCTCCTTCATCCATCCATCAAAAAATACTAAGCTCTGGAAAATAGGTTTAAGTAATAATTGACCACTATTGACCAACAGTGTGCAAAACTCACCAGGGAAATCCGACTTTTGAAAGACACAAAAGATGAAACACTAGAAGAACAAGACATCAAACTTCGTGAAGTGAAACACTTCCACAAGATCATTGATGAAATGCTAGTCAAGGTCACTGAAGAAAATGCTGAAATCCATATTATCCTTCAAACATACTTTCAGCAGGTAGTAACAGTACCTTCTAGTTAAAATATTTTTTAAACACTTCATGAAATAAACAGTTTATGGCATTTATCATAAAGTGAGGTCTAACTAAAAATATTCTTCTGAAAATGCAGTGGTACTAATTATCGCTGTTGAATATTCTTCCAGAATGGTTTAGAACTACCTACAGCTGGTAGTAAAGGTAGTCGCCAGACTTCTAGATCACCTTCACAGACTTCACTGTTGTCAGCAAGGTAAGTGGAGGCTTAGAAACCACCTGTTAATAACCCTCTAACCTATGCAAACACAGAGTGATTGGAACTGCCAGTGCTCTCCTGACCCTTACCCACTATGTCAGTGTCACATGCAGAAAACAGCTAGGAGGATAAGATTCTTCTGATTTCTGTCTGATGTCAGTTTCTATTCAGGCATGGAGTGCTTTGTGACTAGCAGCTACTGCAATAGTATAAAGTATGGAATTCTGGAAGTTACATCTTGCATGGTCAACCCTGAGTAGGGGAATTTTTTAAACCATAAAAAGATAACTTAGATGTACAAACATATGGAATGATTTTTATTATTGGAACCACGTTATAAATTTTTAAGTTGTCAGAATTTTACTTTGTTTTTCCTGCTTTATTTTCCTAACAAGGAAATG
The DNA here is from genome assembly GCF_018350195.1 of Panthera tigris. Lineage (NCBI taxonomy): Eukaryota > Metazoa > Chordata > Mammalia > Carnivora > Felidae > Panthera > Panthera tigris. Next base: position 85,584,344 of record NC_056668.1, read on the forward strand.
AGTCTTTACTTTGGCAGTTTAGTTTTATCCAGAATTCTATCAGGTAGATAGATGTTTAACACTCCTGTACTTTGCTGACAAAATGAAGTTAATGATAATCCTAATTTTAAAATTCCTAATCTCCTACACTCAGTAGCCATTTGCTTTTCATTAGTTGCCATAGAGCTTTCACAAAAAGGGACATCCTAAAAGGGACATCCTAAAACGTTGTGTTTGAAGTAAAACAAAACTGTTTCTACATAAACATGGGAAGCAGTCACCCTGAACATTGCTGTACTTTCATATTTTTAAAACTTAGCATTTCAGAATCATATAGCTAGTTATGCTTTTCAAATGACCCCATCACTTTATCCTGTCAATAGGACTAGCATTTTCTTCTATCTTCAGTTACATATTATTATGGTCACTCTTGCCAGCACCCAAATTCCCATGGCTCTCGCTTTATCTTTTATGCATAATGACTTTTGCAAAACCTTTAATGCTTAATGATTCCACTTCTAAAATGATTATAGTTGAAAATATTTTTCTCAGATTTGTTGAACTAGTTGAAACTGTATTCTTGCCTTTTTTTCTTGGAACTAATTTTTTTAATGGTTATGCTTTTAAAATTTAGTAGTACTATTAAGAATATATACTTTTTGATCTCTTTATTTTCTTGTGGGACTATGGTATCATTTGCTATTAGTTAGGGGGGTCTCTACTGATACAAATTTTGAATTTAAAATCATGCTTTTTTTCCCTCTAGATCATCCAGAAGTACAAGTACTTCTGCTTCTCTGACTTCAGTTAAAGTATTAGAGCTGAACTTCCCAGACTCTTCTCCAGGAATTGGTAACACAAGTAATAGGCCAAGTGCTACCAACATTTCTAGTAATGGTAAAAACAAAAAAGGCAGCAAATAAACATCTTAATCTCTTTTGTAGAAGTTGTAAACACAAAAACAAAAATCTTCAAAAATAGTGAATCTCCCCTATGCTTTTGGGTGCTGTGTAATGTTATAATCGAGGCCTAATGAAATCATGTTTAGAAATACATAATGACTACACCAAAGTTTAATCCAGTGGAAGATGTGAAAGCTGTTAAAAAAAAAAAAAAAAAAGTCAAGGAATTTAGGTCCAAATAAGCCAAAGAAACATTTAATTTTCTTAGCTTTTGCCACACTGTTTTCTTCACAGAGAAGGAAAGCAGCAATAGCAGATTCTTAACAATGCCACATGTTCTATAAGCATAGATAAAATTGTTTTTCACTGTTCTTTTCATGTTTGTTACATTAGAAAATAGTTTGCTTCATTATTTCACACTAGCCATGAAACTACATTCAATTGTAACGTAACACAATCTTTCAGGCAATTTATGAAGAATCACTGTCTATGAATAGTTTATAATACTAAAATTCTTACTTACCCTAGAAAATCCTGAAGTTAGGTTTTCTTTATTCAAAGAAACAGGTTTCTTGGACTTCTGGGGGAGAAGTCTGTTAGTTTATTCTTTTGGTAGGATTCTAAAATTTTTAACCAAAAAATAGCATTTACCCTTCCCCCTCCAAGAAAACAATTAATAGGAAAAGAGATAGCACTATGTATCAATAAAAATATTTAAGTTCCTAGGAATTACTCCACTTTGATCTTGAAAGAAGTCAAACACATTAAACATTTTGCTCTCAATATACAACCAAGCATAAAGAATAATAATGTATTTTGAAGACGTTTTTTTCCCAAGACTTTCTTGATTTAATAAACGAGAGCTAGGTATGATTTGATTTGCAATAGGAACTCCATATATTTACAGTGGAGGTGTAATACCAGATTTAGAGTTATTCAATTTATACCTTATTATATACCATGTGCCCAACACTCTGAACTCTTGAAACAGTGTGGAGTATGATTATGTTATAAAACTGGCTTTTAAATAAATGTATTAGAATCTATGTACTTTAATGGAGTATTTCTCCTTCAAACCTTGGGAGAAAGTATTTGTTATGACAATTGTCATTGTTTAAAAGTGTCATTTGCAGTTCCTTTTGAAAGGTAGTAGTGGCAATAAACCTGTCTTTCCTGATCATTATTTGAATATTTTATTATTATTTTTAGAAATAGCCAGGAAACGGGATAGCCAAGTCCAATGAATAATTTTTTTGTAAAACATGGTTGTAAATGCGTGAGATTCGGGAGACCTAAAAACGGATTAATTTTATGGTCACTTTGTGTGTTCACTAGTTCTTATTCTCTGCCCTAAATTACTTTGTAAATTACAACTTGCATTTCAATATTAAACACTATCTTCTAAGGAGGAAGGGATTGTCTTACTAGCTCTGTGATCTTGGAGAAGTTACTTCTACTTTTTTCCTTATTTGTAATACTGAGACAGTAACAGTTACCTACATCACGTTTATTAAAATAGTCAAATATATGCAAAATGTACAGGGCCTGACACAAACTGCACAATAACTTCTACCTGTTGAGTCACCACCCAAAGGCTAGCACAGTATTTGTGGGATGGTTAGGTTCTAGGTCAGCATACAAGCCTACATTTAACTCCTAAATAAAGTAACAGTTCCAGCCTCATGTGTTTAATAATGCTAAATGGTGACACAGGGATCAACCCCATTAACTCCAAATCTGGAGTTAACTTCCATATATTGTGTTAGAAATTTACTTATTAAGTCGAGACACAGACTGGGTGTGCAACTACAGACATAATAAGGAGAAAAACTGCTAAAGATAATCACTAGCAATTCTTGACAAGTAAATAAAATGGTTTAAGTAAAATACTGAAGATGTACTAGCAATTCCTAAAGGTCAAAGACTATTTAAGAGATAGTTTTCATGCTTTACAAAAACCACTATGTAGGACTATGTATGGATGATAAAGGAGGTACACAGAAAGAACCAGACTCTTAAGATGAGTTTCTTGTACAAAGATGAATGCATGAGTAACCTTTCTACTGCTATCAACCATGATTTTTGACCAGTTTTTCTCTATTCCATTGCAAAACAACTGTAGCTTTTTCATTAGGCCCCCAGTGCTGAAGTCTGAAAGCCACAAATAGTACATACCTAGTAAGAGTGACTTAGAGTGATAGCATTAAAGGTCTGTTGTCATTTACAGCGTCTAGAATCTGAAATTGGAAAGATTCTAAAGACCATTATAAATCAACAACAATGACTCCTATCTCTATCTCCAAATCTGTTTTCAAATTTGGGAGGATCTTTAGATCCAAGTCACTTCTTCAGCTCTAGTTGCTAGAGTTTATTCTGAGTAAAACCAGACTTTGTCGGCCTACTCATTTATTCAGACCTACGAAAGGAGGCATCAAGGGAAGCATTATTAGGAGAGAGATATTAAGAAGAAATGCAGGCCAGTTCTAGGTTAATTAAAAACATGCCCAGTGCCTTCCCAGCTGCACACATGCAGTACTAGGACGGTTTCTGAATTTTCTTTCTCTTAGGAGAAAAGCAGATTTACAGTGTGCTTCTCTTGCCACTGCTGTTTTTGCTAAAAGGATTCTTTTTATTCTGATCTATTCTTGCTTGGAACATAGACTCTAAGGGTCTTGCCAATATTTAAAGTTAAGAAATTTCTTAGGGCTATACTGTTAACAAGGTTTAAAAAAAAAAAAAAAAAGAGAGAGAAATAAGCAAAATCAGCCCCTATTCAGTTTTCATGGCTTTATTCCTAAGCTGGTACACAAATCATATTAAGTCAAGCTTCAGAGGTCATTTAGGCAAGACAGATAATCTGCAATATAATCTTAGGAGTTCTACAAAAAATTGTTACTCAAATGATCAATAAAAAATGGCACCTGAAGAACAAATACTGTAGATCTCTTTCAAAAGCTGAGGGAAAAGAATTTAACAGAAACGACCGTTAAATAATTTTTGAAGAAAACAATCCAAGTGTTCAATGAATAAATTTAATTTTCTCTCAAACAGCAGGATAAGGTGGACTCAAGGAATTCTCATGTACTTTAATACAGTGAAGAAGCAATACTATGAGAATTATCTTTAGGTGAAGTTTAAATCATCACAGTAAGAAATACTGTACAGAAACATATACATGAAAAGCCTAAAAATCAAGCTGTGAGGACACCCACAACTGAAACAAATATATTTTGAGAATAGCTGAAAAGCATTTGCTTTCTGCAATCTCTACAAATAAAATAGCTTTTGGAGTGGAGATTTCTGCACTGGACTTAAATAAAAGACCCAAAACTTTCATTAACAGCCTTTTGTGTAAGAGTGCTGATTCCCTTGGCATATTAATTTTTTGGCTTATTTCCTTTTTCTTTTTCAAATGCAGCTATCTGATTAAATATATTGAGTAAATTTTGAGGTAAATTTTTTTTAACTCCACTTTCTGACTGCTCTTTGCTATTTAGTCCATCTGTTTCTGGAGCCTCTGTTTTAATGTCCTCCTCATAAGTATCCTCTATTTCATATTCTCCTTGATTTTTATTTAACTGGTTTCTTTGTTCATGTCTACCAAAATCACGTGATCCAGAATAAGTATATTTTTTATATTTTTCAACCGATTTATAAGAGTAGTCTGAGCTGGCTGGTGAAGTGGAATGCCTCATGGAACCTGGCTCCCACCTTCTATAGTGTTCTTTTCTTCCCTCTGTATCTTTTTCAAATCTTCTGTAACCATAAATTTTCACCTTGTCCTCTGAATTCCTATAAAAGGAATCTGAGGAATCTCTTCTACTGGAGAAATGTTTTTCTGATTTATATGGTTTTTCTGCTTTGCTACTACTTGCCTGAGAATAAAAATCTCTTGGATCTTCAGACCTACCTCCAAAATCATCCGGAATTTCAATCGAAGATGAAGAGACAGGGCATCTATCTTTCTCTTTTACCTGTTTCTTTTGATATGGTAACCTATCCTGCTTTTCCAGTAGTTTTTCCACTTCTTGTTTTTGGTTAAGAAAAGATGCTAAAGTATTGGTTGGAACTGGGAAGAACTCATCTTTCCTATTCTGATCTATCTGACTTGAGGATGCCTTATTAGCTAAATGCCTTTTGGAACTTCGAGAAGACTCTGAACGGTTCCTCCTATGTTTCTTATGCCTTTTGTGACCAGAAGAGGAAGAAGATGATGAAGAAGAACCAGATTCATCAGCAGAAGAAACACTTGAAGAGGAAGAAGTTGATTTTCTTCTTTTCTTCTTTAGCCTAAAAAATACAGTTAACCCATCAGATGTTAAGTACAAGAATGTTTCTTAATTATTCATAAAGATTCTGGTTCTATTTTAAAGTTCTATTGTTAGTTCTCCTTAAAGGTTTCCTAAAATCTGTGGCTTAGATAAGCAATTACTATAATAATCTTAGTTACTACAAGGTCCAATTTTACCAGGAGGCATGACTTTTGGGAAAAAATACTGGGTAGACAGTTGTCAATGAAAGTAAATCCATCATTTCTGAAGGCATAGTTACATTTCCAACATTATCTAAAAAACTTAAGCCCATCTGAACACACAAAGGATAGAACTGAAGTCTTATATCCAGCTAGCTGTAATATATGTGGTTTCTCCACCTTAACACTATTGACATTTTCAACACCTGAATAATTCTTTGTTGGGGAGGTAGAATGATGGTGGGGGGCGGGGTATGCTGTAGGATGTTCAGCAGCATCCTTGACTTCTAGCCATTATATGCTAGTACCACTTCCCAGTTATGATGACCAAAATATGTCTCCAGGGGGAGAGGGCGGAGTTAAAGCTGCCCCCAGTTGAGAACCACTGCTGTAGTTCTAAAACATTTCTAAAATACAGGCAATTAAAATAACTTATATATTTTATTTATTGTTTGTTTGCAGAATTCTACCTTCAGATTCCACTTTGCTTAATTTCTTTTACAGAAAAACTTGTGGTATACATACTTACAAAGTATCACTGATTATAACTCAACACTTTTTTTTTTTACTTACATTGCTTCCATATGGCACTTTGGTTCAACTCAGTAGTTGCTTTAAGTTAAAAAATACTGAATGTTATAGTTTACCTTTTCTCCTCTTTTAAGAGCTTACGCAACTTTTCTGCGCTTGTTTCTATTTTCTTTGTTTTCTGCTTTTCTTCCTTTTCAGCTTGTTTTTCTCTTAATTCCAAAGATTTCTTTTGGAACCCAGATATCGGAAAAAACCACACGTTAAAAATAGCAGAATACATAAAACCCAGTTTTCAAAAGACCACCCCCCCCAAGCCAGAAATCAAATGGGGTATACCCAAATCACCATATATCCAGCATTAAAGAAATATTTTTAATATAAAAATTAATCATACAGGTGTTTGGCATTAATCATTGGAAGAGCCAGAGTAACATTGAGGACCATATTGCAGTTGGTATTCCATGAAAAAAGGGGAAGCCATCGCATTGGTACCCATGACCCAGAGTGCAAGAAAGGGAAAAAATAAAATATATAATAAAATACATGAAAAAATATTTTTTAAAAAATTGAAAAATTTAGACAGGACACAAATTTTATAAATAAAATTCAAATAAATTCCATTAAGGTGAATTGTGGGGGGAATCACCATGTTCAAATACAAACCATTTAAAAAATAGCACAGCCCAGTTGGATGCATGATTACATAAGAAATCATTTTCCAGTTTGAGGATGGGGATGAGCAGCACCAGATGTCACAGACACAGCAGCAATGGTCCAATTCAGAAGAAAATGCATGAGAAAACATTATCATCAGTATTACAGGAAAAGGCAGTTTAAAATATTTCTCAAAGAGGTTTTTATAATTAACTCAATTACAACAACACTGAATTTGTAACCATCAGGAAAGCTCACTACAAGGACAATTCCCAAAACTACATACCACACATAGGCAGTAGGAATTTTCTCATAGGACTATTTTTACTTTTAAGTACTATGAAGCAATGTCAAACCCAATTAGGAAAAGCTGTATCTAAAAAGAAATTTTTTATAACGTCTTACTAAGTAATCTAGAATAGTTTTCCCGAGAAGAAAGTTAAGTTTTGGCATTAATTTCAAATATCACTAAATTTCTAAGAGGAAATAAAGAATCACCTGCATATATTTATGAAGCTTCTGCAAAGCATCCTCTGCATCTTTAAAAGTCTCATCCAAAGCCAAAGCTTTCTTATAGTAACTTTCAGCATTTAAAAACTTTTCTTCTTCTTCTAACCTAAATTTGAAACAAAAGGTTTAGCTTTCTGCAAAAACAAAAAATTCCTTATTTATACAGGTCAGAGATTTATGACAGAACTTAAAGAAAAATTTTTTAGCAAATCATTTTCCAAACTAAGCAGTACTTAAATCAGGTACTTTTTACTATTTCTTTGGTAAAAAGACCACATAAACCAAAAAAAGTCAACTCAGATATGGAGAACAGATTGGTGGATATACGGGGTTGGGGAGGGTGGCGTTGGTGAAATGGGTGAAGGTGGTAAAAATGTACCATCTTCCAATTAAAAGATAAATAAGTCCTGGGGATGTAATGTACACCCTGGTGACTACAGTTAATGATACTGTATTACAGAAAAAAATACTGGACTCCATTACTGGTAACTAAAGCCAAATGTAGGTCCAGCATTGGGATTTTAGTCTGATACATGAAAACACATTATCAGCCAATGTCTTCAATAAATTTAGTATAATCTTGAGCTTTAGAATAGAATTATATAGGTTGGGTGCACTTGGGTGGCTCAGTTGGTTAAGAGTCTGACTCTTGATTTTGGCTTAGGACATGATCTTGAGGTTCTTGGGATCAAGCCCCACATCAGGCTCTGTGTGCTGACAGCATAGGGGCTGCTTGGGATTCTTTCTCTGCTTCTCTCTTTCTCAAAATAAATATTTAAAAAAAAATTACATAGGTTGGCTTTTCCAATAGTTTATGAAAAATTTTCCCAGAATATTCACTAATGAAGTTGGAAATACCAATGTATACATGTACATTACAAGTAGCCTTCAGAAAGAAGTATTAGATTACAGTCATGTCTACACTATGAAAAATCAGAATTAGAAAGGGTGGATACAAAGCAGAAAGGATTTGCAAAGTACTTTCGGTTTTTCAAAAGTAGGAAAAAGTAATTACTGTGAAACAGAACAAAACCCAAAACCCAATGGCTTCAATGGGATCACTTCTGTATCACTGGATATGGGCATTAAGGGACCAGTTCAAGGCTATCAACATTTTTGGCTTGGATAACATATAGATGATGTTGCCATCCACTCATTTAAACACCAATATGTGGGTAATAAGATAACCATATTTAAGTAGCTGTCTACCTAATGAGAAAGTAAAAAGGTGCTTCAGTCACTTCGGTACAAAAAGAAGTTCTTGAGTTGAAAACAAATATTGCAAATCTCTTTAATTTAGAATTATGGAATGATCATACAAACTGGATTAATAAAACAAATTCATGAAACAGAAAAGTGATAATTTTATTTAAAAAATTAGTTGCAAAAAGATGCTACTAATAACAAATCAGTTTTTAGTTGGTAAAGTAGGCTATAACCAAAAATATTTATATTGGAATATTACATTTCTTCACATTTTATAAATTAGACTAGCCTGTTAGTCATTCAATATTTATGATACAACTATGCAAAGTAGTATGCCAGCATCTCAAGATAGTAACTTAAGTTATAGGGTTTGTTCTTAATGATTTGCTCTTCCATTTAATCTGAGTTTGTGGATTTTACTGCACAGAGCAGAGCAATAAGCTGAATATAATGGCAAAATATTATTCACAACTAACTACAGAATTCTCAATTCATACTTCTGGCATTATACCACTGGAATGATGAAATAAATTAAAAATCCAATTCCTCTCTATTAAAAAAAAACCCTCTTGTGTGTGTGTCCAAGAAAAGAGTACTTCCCTTATTTTTGGACCTTCACATTTATATTTCTATATAAGGAGAATAGATACTCAGAACAATGAACTCAAGACACTAAAATATCTCCAACCTCCTATCATAACCTCAGTAATAAGGGAAAAAACACTAAAAGGCTTAAAAAGGACTATATTTAAAAAACATTTTCAACCAAAATTGAAATTAAGAGTGTTCTGAATTAAGTGAGTTAAAGATGCTACTTCCTTACATTAAGTTTAAGATTTTATAGTAGCTGCTTGAGTATTAGATCTCTACTTAATATTAAAAAAAATTCGACACTTACTGCCCTCCTCTTTCAACAAGTGTCTGACAGAGGTATTTTCTTGCATTCCTATGAGTTGGACAGTTTTCCAATGCAAGCTCAAAATCTTCTATTGCTTTGTTCAGACTTCCTTTTGTTGCATATCTAGAGACGTGAAATAAATTAGAGGAATTTATCTTCTGAACTATTAGTAAATCTTATATTCATTTACCTTATAAATATTCCTTAAAAGCCATGATCCACTTACAATGCTCCACGAGCCACCAAAGCTTCCACATTTTGTTTGTCTATTTCCAGAGCCTTATTATATTCATTCATAGCATCTACGTGGCGTCCAACCTTAAAATAATCAACTCCAATCTTCACACTAAAAAGACATTTGTAAACCGTCACATGCATTTCTCAGAATATCCAAACATAATGTTAGCATTGATAAACTTTTAAAACCAATCTAATTTGGCTAATATTTAGTCTGCAATACTCTCAGTATACATAGAGAGTATTTTGCCTTTCAATAACTTTATAACAAATATCTATGAATCCATATATCAATATACTGATTCCTTTTGAAAACATGGAAAATATTGGTTAAAACTTAAGTCTGTTAAGCTTATAGCACCATTTACACCTATAAAAAAGCTAATGTCAAAAACACATCATTTTAATTCATTTATAAACAAATTTGGTCTTAGTAAGGACTTAAGAATGCCTGCCTTATTCTAACCTTTAGACTAGATAATGCAATTGTTGAAAGATAAAGTTTTCATACCATTTTAAAGCCCAAGATGCAGACTGTTTCTTTCTCAATGCAGAAGCAAAATCATCTTCAGAGAAATTTTTGCTGTTCAAAGAAAATGAAAGTCAAACTATATGCTTTTTTTTTTTTTTTTTTTTTTTTTTGGTAACAATCCTTCACTCTAACAGATAAAAATTCAACTCTGAAAAAGTAAATCACAGGCAAGAAATCTGTATTCCACATACAAAAGAATATTCTTAAAACTCTCAGGAATGACTATTATTGTCAAACAGTATTTTTAACCCAAAATTCTTATAAACTTTCTGCATCGTTCTCTACACATATCATCACAACAGATTCCATTCCAGGAGATAGGATCATCTAGTTCACTCGCTTTTTAGCATATTGCAGCTGCTAGGCTTAGAATAGTCAAATATGTCCCTCAGTTATATAGCTTTTGATCTCAGCACCATTTACTTCACCACTTCAAAGAATAATAACTGATTTACTATACCTTTGTAAGCCTCGCATTAAAGATGGTGGATTAGATTCATCTATTCCTAGTTTTCCTAGAAGGAATTCAACTACTCCTGGATTAGCAAATCCCAAGGAACTCTGCATGACATTTTCAAAGGATTCCAAAGAATTGCTATTTAGTTCAACACTTTTCCTTAAAAAAAACAAAACACACATACAACAAAAATATAAAAATGACTAACATAATTAGCATGTTCCATTTCTATTAAATAAAACTCGTATCATTTTTGTACACAAAGGTACAGTAATATTATTTTGGTTTCTTTTACTTAAGGGTTATAAAAATGAGCATATTTTGAAATAAGAGAAATTAATTTTCTACTTTGTTGTCACAAGTTGGACACAATTTGGTATTTTTAATCAAGCAACTTTTGCAATTAATTTGTTGAAATAACATGGATAACTTACCTGTAGTACAAAGGAAGCTCTTCAGAACTAATTACACCTAATTTGATACCAGACAGATGTGGTGGAAGAGATGAACTATATAGAGACACTGCAAGCTTTTCATGGTATCTGTCAATATCTTTGATTCCAGCTTAAACAAAACAAAACAAAACAAAACAAAAAACTAAGTTGATTAAAAAGAAAATGCAAGCTAACATAAAAACACATATATTTTTCCAAACACTACTCTCATTAGACAGATTTTCAAAATTAACATAAAAATCTGACAACTGTTACTTTTTTATTAATATGATGAAACTGATCACCTCGAATAATGTCACCAGTTTGGTAATATGATAAAGGATCCCCATGGTTACTGTGAGAAGGTACATCTCTTAATGGACAAAGAGCCTGCAATGAGAAGTATTTTAAAATACCAGACATTCCATTCTTTGGTGAGAAATATCATCTTTTATCCTAGTTGTTTAGTACAATGAGCTAATAGTTGACACAAACATTAAAAAAACTAACACTCTAAAATCTAAATTTAAGGATTTTCATTATAAGCAACTTCTGTGCGCATAGTACAACAAGTTCTCTGGTTCAGTTCAAAGACTAAAATCTCACAAAATTTGCAATCAGTTCTAGGAACCAAATGTAAGTATGGATTATGAAACACATAGGTATTTTGTGGTTGTTAAAAACAAAACTAAAACTGTTCAGAAAGTAGGAGAATTCCAGTGAAAACTAAGTGCAAATTCTCCAAAGTTTATGTCTATCATCCAGTCTGTGATGCCTTCTGCTTTTCCTCCTCTATCATCTACCTTGACAGACGGCAAATATCAAACCTTTTAAATTGACACATTATCTCAAATTCAAGACAATTCATCTTGGGCAAAGTATCTTATTATAATGCACAAGCCATTTACATTTAACTACTGTAACTATAGAAATAAGAAATTTGTTTCTAAATTGTCCACACGTAAGTATCTAATGCCAAATACTAAATAATTAAGAACATGTTCAGCTAGGAGAAATAAGCCTGGAACACCAATGAATCTCACCACATCCACTGATATCTGTAAGCATTTAAAGAAGGACCCTACCCCTGCCAACCAAAGGGACCAAATAAACCTCCAAAACCAGAAATGGAGGAGGAAACTACGCAAGTAACTATATCACCGTTCTTTCAAAAAGAAAGAGTATTTTATTCTTCTCCAATATTTATTTCTCAAAACTACGGCAGCAGGGCACACTTAAGCATAACTGGATGCAAAAACATAATTTTCGCATTGAGATGACTCTTATCAAAAACAGAAGCAATCAAATAACTGAAAAATAACTTACTGTGATTTCTAAGTGGGATATATCTCTTATGATGCCACTGCCTAAACAAATCAACACCATGAAAAACCCAAATTCCCGAATGGAACTAATTCTTCCAATCACTATATCACCACGCTCAATATCTCGGAAAAACAGCTCTCTCCGGTCCATACTAGGGATCTCCATGAACTGCTCTAAAGGTGGCATGATTGCATAACCATCTGAAAAAAAAATTAACAAAATTACAACCGCTTTGTGTTTTGCTTCATCTCAAGTGCCATTAAAATAACCCAAACCGCAATCAAAATATTTTAAGAAAACTCACCTTCATTGTCTTCATTGACTTCAGAAGTTGCAGGTGCATCTGATTTCCAGGAAAGTGCAAAAAGCAAATCTGCTTTTTTGGAAATGAATTTTTGTATTTCAATGTTGTCAACTCTCTTCTCTTTTCTTAAAAGGAAACAAAACTTATGAAAACTGGCTTATGGGTAAAACCTTTTTTAGCAAGGCCAAGCTTATGCTCTTGGCTTTCATTGCCCAAGCAGATCCATCCTAAGCTCTGGGCCGCACATCCTGCGAGAAAAAGTTTTAATCAGAGATTCCCTCATTCGCCAGCCAGTAGATGGAGGGCGGGGAAAGTTAAAAAGTAGCCCCCGCAGCTCGGGGGAGGGGGGGGGTGTAGAAGAAAGCCCAAGGGATTTTGGATAAAGACTCCGTGCCTCCGCTAGCCAGCACGGAAGAAAAAGTTCAGTCCGCTTCCCGCCTTTCCCTCACACCCGCAGCGCGGACCCTCCGCCATTCAGCCCTTGGCACCTGCGGGGCAATCCTCACGTGTTCGCGGCCGCTGCTCTGCTCCTCCAGGACTCAGCCACCCGGAGGCGGTAGTGGGGCCCTGACCTGCGTCCCCTCCCCCGTCTCACAGAGGCGGCGCCGTACCATTACCTGCCCTGTAACTGCTGCTGGGGCGGCGGGCCCCGGGCGGGCTCGGCTGCGGACCCCAGGAGGCTCCGGAAGTGCGGGTTGTCCTGCTGTTCGCTCCGGAGAAGGGAGAGCAATGACGGCCCGTGGTAATTCAATGACTGCCGAAGAAGGTCCCGGTCCATGGCCAGAGATTGCTGGACCCAGTAACAGGTGGGCTGCTAGGTGCCCCCCGCCCCCACCCCGTTAGGTGCTCACTACTTCAGCTTGGTGGCCCCCGAGACTGAGGAAACAACCTGGAAACTGCCGGAAGGCCACATCACAGACACACAGTTGTCTGCCGGAAGTGTTCCGGGACCGCCCCAAGCGGCGGCGCGGAGGAGCTCAGCCTCGGTCTCGCGAAATGGAGCGAGACTACGGAAGCCGGAAGCACTGGGTTAAGCATTTCCTGAGCTAAGGGCTGCCTGCGGCTCCGAGGTAGTGCACTGTGAGAAAGTTTTTCAAAATTTCTGTGATGTTATTACGTTGAAATGGCCCCGGCTCTAAATCATCCTCTTATTTAGTGAGGCGCTTCTAAGTGCCATTGCCAGGGTGAGAACCCCATACGAGTTACAAAGTTTCTTCCTTCAGAGTGCTCGCAGGATAAGTCATTCTCTATGTCTCACATACAACCACATTAGAGTGACTGCTCTGGGAGATTTTCTGGTAGTCTAAGGTCAGAAGAAAGGAAGGATACTAGCATCTATTAAGCACTGGAATTGTGTTGTCCATCCATACTCCATTCACCCTGATGATTTTAGAGTTAGCTTAAAATGGCTGTAGACCTGTGCATACATGGATTCTATTTTATTTCTTTATTTAAGTGGTGTCTAAAGATTTAGTGCCCACTAGATTTACTTTGTAGTGCTGTGTATTTAAGTCAATATATTGTTTTTGTGGGTAATTCAAGTGATTTTCAAATATAATTGTGATTTAGGCTCCCCCCCAGCACCTTAGTTAATGACTTGAGCTTCTAACCACTTTAACTCATTATATATACTCTCTCCTTAGAGATTGAGGACACAGTCCCAAGAGTCTCAACAAATTGCTCAATGCCACCCACCTGTTAAAAGGTTAGAGTTAGGATTCAAACTGAGGTCTTAATACATCTTCACAGACACAATTACTGAAGAGTGTTTTTCATATGGACGACATAACTTACTCTGATTTTGAGATAATATGACTTTATTTCAATATATTAAAATCTGTTCCACTTAAGTATGTATAGTTTAGTAAGTCCTCTTGAACAAAAATAAATGGTAGCAGTTATTCCACCTCCTCTCCAGCTATGTGTTTTCACTGTCTCACCACTTGGATAGAAAACCCAGCCCAGAATATAGTGTATGACTCCACACTATTTTGTGAAAAATCCAGGCAAATAGTTTACTGAGACTTGAGAGGATGCAACAAAGAAGAATGCAAGTTTAAAAGATAATAAATTTTAAGCCACTGTGGGCACATCAGGAAAGTTTGATCAATGGCACAGACTGACTTGTGTTAAGCTATAACTCTAGAGAATGACTGTTACTAGGAAACAGGAATTATCACTGAAAGCCAACCACTAAGAATGAACTATATAGACATTCTGCTAAATACATGATTTTAGTTAGAGTTGATCTGTTATTGAGGATCTAATTATCTCCAGAGGGACTGAGAAGCCCAGTGTCTGAGAACCAGATGCCAGACAGCGGCACTTAGTCTGAGAAGGCCACTTTGTGAAGGCATTCTTGAGTAGCACATGTTTTCATCACTATGGGATCTGTCTACTGTTTTTCCTGATTTTAACACTAGAGTAAACTCCAACCACCCCATGTCTTGAACAGCTAGAATTGCTGTGGTATAACCATGAAAACAGGAGTAAGTAGCTGCTTTTAGAGGGTAAACAGTGTTCGTCAAGAGTGGAATTTATCAAATGCTTGCTGTATACACAGTAATGTTGGGAAAGAAAAAAAAAACTTCAAGCAGGTGTAATCAAAACTTAGGCTGGGTCTTATCTTTGGTTAGGGCTGGCCTTACATGGAAGTAGTCACAGTAGTTATGTGACAGAGACAATCTTGTTCTTCACTTCTCAAGTACTACAATCACAGTATGGGAGTAAGCCTTTTACAGTTACTAATGTATTGGAATGAATTTTATGCTGGGATAGATATATCCTTTGACTTTTGAGGCCACTGAGCATTGAATCTTTGACATAGGACTGGAGGAAGTGAGGAGAGGAAGTGAGGGGATTAGTTGCTTTTCATCTTGGAGAAGCTAGTCCCACATGCAGGATTTCTCAAGGTGGACATAGAAAGAAAACACTTTATTTTTCACTTCTTGAATATTTTTGTTTACCGGTTTGACCTTTAAAAGGATCTTTTAAAAATCCTTTTCAGTAAGTTTTCCAGATTAAACAGTATGAATCATCATGTGACTATGGGAAGGAAAAGAGGGAAAGGATTCAAGACATTCAGATCTTTGGTGTCTAGATCCTGGGCCTATTTTTATTGTGATATAAAATTCCATTTTAAATGAACACATATGTACATTTCTTAACACATACTCTCTAGGCCCTGGAAATGTAAAGATGAAAAATACTCCTGATTCTTGAGTGATGCACAATCCAATAGAAGATTAGACATAAGAAGAAATGTGACACATGGTAAGTACTATTGTTATGGACATCTACTAGGTATCTGCTTAGATCCCTTATTTTTCTTGGGGGTTGAGGTAGTGGGAGTTGATGGGGGTAAGAAGGAGAGGAGGAGGCAAGTGCATTCCAGGAGGGGTGGGAAGGAGTAATATAGTTAAAGAAGTAGAGATGTGAAAAAGCAAGATGTGTTCTGGAGACAGCAAGTGTGAAATTGAGGTAGGTAGGGTTATTTTAGTTATGGACATTTTAGTTATATACATCATTACAGGTAGGCTGTAGATTGGTGAGAAGAGACCCATTTCCTCTGTGTGAGAATACACACACACACACACACACACACACACACAGATTAAATGCCTGATTTTTTTTTTTTTTTTTTTTTTTTTTTTAGTAAAGGACATAAAAACTTAGCCAGAGCAAGGTAGCCATGTAAAGCAAGGGCAAAAGCAGCATATCTCAAAGTAGCTTTTCTTGGATCCCCCAAGTTTCCCAAAATAACATGCAGAGCTGCTAGTGACACAGTGTGCAAAAGATGAAGTCTATCTGGACCTGAGAAACTTGCTTATTACCATGTGGGAAGGACTATACAAATAATCTGTGACTATATAAGAAATCTGTAGACAGGTTCTTTGTAGTTCTTGACTCTGATGTAAACAATTTATTTTTTTTTATTTTTTATTTTTTTTAAATTTTTTTTTCAACGTTTTTTATTTATTTTGGGACAGAGAGAGACAGAGCATGAATGGGGGAGGGTCAGAGAGAGAGGGAGACACAGAATCGGAAACAGGCTCCAGGCTCCAAGCCATCAGCCCAGAGCCTGACGCGGGGCTCGAACTCACGGACCGCGAGATCATGACCTGGCTGAAGTCGGAGGCTTAACCGACTGCGCCACCCAGGCGCCCCAACAATTTCAAAAAGCCTCATCCTCATCTGAGATTGAGGATGAGATGTTTGTATCAGGAAAGTGTGGGTAGAACCAAATAAGACCATAAGTATGTTAATACTCCTCCCTTTAATTTTTCAGTATTTTTTCTATTCTTTTTCTTAAGAAAATCCTTTTTTGTTGCTTAAGCCAGCTTGAGTAAATTTATGGTTTGGAACCAAAAGAATCTTGACTATACTAGGAAGCCACCAACTAGTAACTTCTGCTGTTTCTACTCTGCCATTTAAAAAATTAAAAAACAGATATAGAAAGGTTGAGAATTTGTTCAAAAATGAACTTTAGAATCCACATTATCTTAGTATTCTTTCTACCATGCCATACCATCTAGAGGATTAGCTGAAACCATGTTCTTTAAGGATATAGTTGTAAATGTACATGTGTGGAATTTATTTTACTTTAAAAATATCTATTATTATGTTAACTTGTTACAATAGCCATAAACCTTTTTTCCCCCTAAAATGGGGCCACTTGGTTTCATTCATAGACATATGGTGCAAGAGGCAACTTTGCTTCCATAGGAGGTAATTCACTTTGTTCTATTTAGAATTATATTTGGAGTCACCTTGGGTTAACTTAAAGAAGAATGAGGAATACTAAAAGAAAGTATGGCTAGATCAGCCAAAAATCCATCTTTATTATTAAGGAAATAATTCAGACTTCTTCTGATAAGGTTTCACTCATTCAGTAGTCTTTGTTTGAAAGGATTATACCACCTTCTCTCTTTTTTTTTCATATCACAGATTAACACATCTCATTAAGAAAAACATTGTCAAATATTTATCCACACGAGGGTGCTGTAAGATCATTGTGGATATCAAGTTTTCTATCATTCACCGGAAAACCTACTGCCAATTAAACAAGTTTTGTGGCCTACCATGTAGAATCATTTTAAGATAGTTATGTCTCTAACACCTTCTCCATATTTTAGTTATTGGTAAATGTTTTGAGGATACTATTTTAATATGAGTTAGTTCATATCTCATTATCTTTGATTGATTAGCTCTGTAATTTTGAATTTTTCAAGAGGAAAGATCACTACTTTTAGTTACAATTTAGGCTGATTAGTTCTGAACAGACCAGGAGGTGAACATTGCATAACTCCAGGGAAGAGTGGGGGTGTTTGCACTGTTAACATTTACATCATAATCTATGTATGACGTATGTGGAACTCCCAGAGTTGTGGAATACTGGACCATACACAGTGGCTGTCTGCAGTGTTATTCCAAGCCAGCCATTTGTGTGTGTGTGTGTTTGTATTTGTTTACAAAAAGGACTTGGGAGTAGGATGAAGATATTTCAGAACAAATCCATCATGATGGGGAAAAAAACAATTGAAAAGATATGTGCAATACTGACATGGAATAGGTCAGTGTGCTTATCTTCAGGTACTTTGTCAGGACTGCTTAGAAAGATACAAACATACACATTTCTTAGATTCTCATTTTGTGGCAGTTTCTCAGAATACTATGCCAGGGAACATGTCAGGATTATAACAAAAAATTGACAATTTGATGTTAAATAAACAGTATTCTTTGTCAATACATTCTGGATTGGTTTGATACTCATTTTTAATGTAATTTGGACATTTCTTTGAAAATGAGTAAATTTATTACCTTTTGATTTTTAAAC
Source organism: Panthera tigris (assembly GCF_018350195.1). Taxonomy (NCBI): domain Eukaryota; kingdom Metazoa; phylum Chordata; class Mammalia; order Carnivora; family Felidae; genus Panthera; species Panthera tigris. Next base: position 85,602,621 of record NC_056668.1, read on the forward strand.
CATAACTCCTTTTTATTTTATTGGTGGCAGCACCAAAGGGGAATTTCAGAGACTAGAAATGTATTATTGTTTTAGTATATTGCCACCTCCTTAATGGAATCCGTTGGAAGATCTAGAATATCTGGTTAAAGATTAAATGACATTTGATTATTGGTAGATAGACTCTGATTTCTAACGGCAATTAATTGAATGAATGAATGAATGAATGAATTTGGCAATTATTTATTGAGGGTTGGGCACTGTTTCAGATTTTAGGACTATAAATAGTGAAAAAAAATCAAGATTTCTGCTTTCAAGAGATTATATTCTGGTGGAGGGAGACAATGAGCAATAAACATAATAAATAAGTAAATGATGTAGTATATTGGAGAGTGATAAAACCTATAGAAAAAAATAAATCTGGGAAAGGGGCACTGGAAGTGCAAAGGAATGGGTTTAGTAGTTTTAAATAGAATGATCAGGGCAGGTCTCGCTGAGAAGATGACATTTGAGCAAAGACTTGAAGGAGGTGAAAAATTAGTCATTCAGCTTTTCTGGGAAAAAAGAGTTTCAGGCTGAGGGAATAGCCAGTACAAAGGTCTAAGGCAGGAAGGTATGTGGTGTATTGAGGAACAGCAAGGAAGATAGTGTGGCAGGAACATAGCATGAAAGTGCGGTTTGTAGAGTATGGGAGGAACTTGGCTTTTACTCTTAGCGGAATGGGCATTGTTTCAGGGTTTTAAGCAGAAAGATGTGTTATGACTTTGATTACAAAAGGATCACTTCAGCTGCTGTAGAGATTGGAGTTAACTAAATAACTATTGCTTATAATAGAAGAGAAAAACTTTTAATTTTTTTTAAAGTTTATTTTTGAGGGAGAAAGAGACATGAGCAGGGGAGGGACAGAGAGAGAGGGAGACATAGAATCTGAAGCAGGCCCCAGGCTCTGAGCTGTCAGCACAGAACCCAATGTAGGGCTTGAACCCATGAACCATGAGGTCATGACCAGAGCCAAAGTTGAACACTCAACCAACTGAGCCACCCAGGCACCCCAGAAGGGAAAAACTTTTATAAAAGACTAAATATCTCTTGTGTCTTAGGAAACATAATTTTATTTTAAAATTTACTCATCATTGCATAGAATGAAAATATGAGGTTTCATTGGCTCCAAGAAGATTAAGAGTGTCAGCAGCTATTTATGATGAGGTAGGGAATTATCATAATGGAAACAGTTTAGCCCAGGAGTCCAGGCTGCATCTTGGGGGCAGATCATCTAATCTCCCAAGCCTCTTGTCACCTTTAAAACTGAGGGCCTGGACCCTTTACATTCTCTGTGCTATGATAAAAACAATCCAAGTGCTAAAACTTCATGTTTCTCTTTAAGCCACTCTGTGTCTTTTTCTATGAAATCTGCATGGAATTTTTTTTCCTTTTACATTGCATTGCTGGTAAGTTCCTACTGTGGATGGTCTCTTTAAGTGAATGAGTTTCTCTAGTTCCAATTGGTTGTGTCTAGAAAAGAGACCAGACCTATTGAATCACTGTACTGTACACCTATTAACTCTACTGGAATTAAAATAAAAATACATAGACAGAAAGAAAGAAAGAAAGAAAGAAAGAAAGAAAGAAAGAAAGAAAGAAAGAAAGAAAAAGAGAAAAGAGAAAGGAAGAAAGAAAGAAGTCATACAGAGAGATTGGCTGGTTAGCCTCAGGTAGTCTCAATGTGGCACTTCCATGACAGAGTCCTTTTATCCAGCATCCATTTTTCAAGACTGGAAATTCAAGATAGGCTTAGCAAACTGATAGACACTAACCAAACAAGCTAGACACTGATTTAGAAACCATATTGATAATGTTTTAATGGTGAAATATAGATGCTATGTGAACCAGAAACTCATATTGAATATCAATATATTCTCCCATAAGAAGCCAATTTTAGTCAGAGGTTTATTTGTGAGCCTGGAATCAGAGCAAAAACAGTCTGTTAGGTGATGTTAATGACTAATTCCATCAAAGTATGTAATCTGATGCATTTATTTCCTCTATATGAGTATTTCTAAGGCTATCAGATACTCAGCTCACGTAGGCACCCCCTACCTCCCGCTCTCCCTCCCTCCTTCTCTGTCTCTTTATTAGCAGTTATATTCTCTCTCTATATATAACTGCTGCTTTTGAAGCAGTTTTCAATGATTTTTTCTTAAAATGGAAGCCCAGTATACAAAAAAGAACTGCAGAACTACCTTTGTTGAAGCTATGATAGAAAGATAATGAGATCTCAACCTGTTGCTCCCCTCCACCCCTAACCCCCACCATGCACATACTAAATGGTGGCTGGATAGATACCTTTAAGGACTGTCTCAGACCTATTAATGGGTTACTTTTTCAGGTAGAGTTCAATATCACTGATTATGTTTTATCTTAAGTTATCATATTCCAGTCCTTCTTCTGTATGTCTATACTGTATCACTCTGGAACTGTGTATTTCTCAGACTATCTAGTCAAACACCATTTTATCCTTCCAGGTTTTACTTTCTCAGGAGGTAATTTGATTTCCAAGTTCAGGAAGGCTCTATTCTTTGTCCTAATAAAATCACTATGAGTCTTTTTTATGATTTGGTCTCTGCCTATGTATCCTATTATATTTTCAGCTCTATCTGTAAATCATTAGGATTCAACTGCAAAGATTTCCTTTTTTTTTAAACCACATAGATTTTCTGATATTTCCAAATATTCCAATTTTTTCCCCAACCTTAGAACTTCTGTACTTGCTGTTTTCTGAAATGTTCTTCCCTCACTTTATTTTCTTTTTATTTTCAGTTCTCAGCCCAAAGGTAACCTCTTCTCTGTCATAGCACTCCATTTATTTCCATAACAGTTATCATAAATTTTTTCCTTATTATCTCTATTCCCCACTGAGATCCATGGAGGTGGGGCCTTATCTGTATTGTTCATGCCTCTATATTCAATAATAACTAGCTCAGTGCCAGCAAATATCAGGAATTAAATAAATGTTTGAATGAATGACAATATACAAATACTTATATGTATATATCACATTCACAGTGAAGGATAGTTCCGAGTATGTCATATATGTCCGTTTATTTATTTATTTTTTGCCTGGTTTACATTTGGTTTTTGTCTTTTATCTTGTGTTAATTGTTGTTAATTTCACTGTGTCTCTGACTAAATTCTCTAGGGGTTCTGTGCATATAGGACAAATATCTGTATCCTTGTTGTATTAGGGTTCTCTAGAGAAACAGGATAAATAGCATGTGTACATATAGAAAGAGATTTATTTTAAGGAATTGGCTCATTGGATTATGAAGGCTGGCAAGTCCAAAATATGCAGGGTGGGCTGGCAGGCTGAAAACCTAGGAAGAATTGATGCTGCAGTTCAAGCCTGAAGGCCACTGGGCTGGAGACCAAAGAAGATCCAGTGTTGCAGTTCAGATCTGAAGGCTATCTGCTGACCAAACTCTATCTGCTGGCTGAACTCACTTTTGCTTGAGAGATGTCAGTCTATTGTTCTGTTCAGGCTTTCATCTGATTAGATGTGGCCAACCCACATTATGGAGAGCATTCTGCTTTACTCAAAATCCATCAACTTGAATGTTAATCTTATCCCAAAATACCCTCACAGAAACATCCAGAATAATGTTCAACCACATATCCAGGCACCATGGTCCAGCCAAGTTGATACAAAATTAATCATCACAATTGTGTTATACTTCAATGCCTCATTTTAAGACAGTGAAGTTTATTCGGAGTAATACAATCTCATGATGGTGAAGCAGCCACGTTCATATTATATGAAGAATAGCTGAAAGAACTGAGAATGTTTAGAAATTCTCCATTGTTCAATATACTGGGTTCCACTCTTGTTCATACCCAGTGTTTTTCTGAGTAGAACCACCACTTCTTACTTCTATCATAATTATAATATTAATTATAAACATTTCACTGTCTCGGTTTGAAATTAATGTCAGTTAAGGGCCTTTATGAGCAAAATTTCTAAGCTTGTAATACTTTTATTTTTGCTACTTCTAAGATGTAGAACTTAAGATTTCTTATCCATCACAGTGATTTCTGCAAGATAACTTCCATGTTAAGCACTGAGTAAAAAATTATCTACCATTTTTTATGAGTCACTGATTCCAGTTGGCTTCCCTTTTTGAACTATAAAACATCACTCCTAATTGTAGCAGCCCAGGGTTTTTCTGTTAACCCTGTCCTACCCATTTCTGAGACTACCTTTTAACCCTTTCTCCAACAGCAGTAAACAAAACCAAACACTATGATATTAGGAAATTTTTTTGTTTTTGATTTTGTTGTTATTTTTTCTATGACACTTAGACCTTTCAATAGCTTCTGATCCAGAATTTATTGTATTAATTTTCATTGGTGTCATGGTGTCTAGCATGAATATGAGAGTTGTAATTCATTTGTTCACCTAATGTTTATTGCCTATCTATTTGTGCCAAGCAGCTCTAGGTGCTGAGAGTTCAGTGATGAACAAGTCAGAAAAACAGCCAAAATGAAAAAAGGTAGCATGAATGGTTATTGCTGATGATCCTTTATTCTGTGTCTGTGGATTTAGATATAGAAGAAAAGTGGATTATTTTTATAGCTTTTATCAATTTCACAGAATAAAAGAACCTTTGAGGTACCTTTGTTACAACTTGAAGATTTAGAGGAGAATAAAATCCATAATAGTATAGTATATATTTATATAGCATATAGTATAGCATATATTTATGTATATTTATATAGTTATTTCACAATAACAAATACCATTGCATTAATTATCTCTGTATAATTAAAATATTTCCAAGCCTTTGTCATTGGCTCTTACTTTTGGCCAAATTAAGGATAACTTATTTCTTGAACTGTATAAGAGTCTTTGAGGGGCCCTTGGAAGTAGTGACACAAGAACCAAGTCAGTGAAATTTTTATACCGTTTACTAGAAATTTATTTTATGGAATATTCTCAGTTGACATAATCCCTTTTCCCAGTGTTCATGGAGAGAGAGAGTAGAATTGTGAGGAAATGTTCTTATGATGGATTATATTAAAAATGATTAAACAAAAATATATCTTATATAAGAAATACTGAACATATTGATACCATATTACTGCTGAAATTCTCTGGGCAATCTGAGGGTTTATAAACCTATTTACTTATTTGTCTTTTTCAAACATTGATACCTTACCTCTGGAATTACCAGAATTCTGGAAATTTGCATAGATGTCCCTTTGACTATTTGACTGAATACTAAGCTGTATGTATATAGGGTGAGACTCTACAAGTCTAGAGAAACAACAACTACAGGGAAGCTGTAAGCTGAACAACCATCAGAGTTTTATAGTGGTTGGAAGATGCTTGCATTCTGACCAACTAGGGTAGAAAGGCCTGTTGACATACAGAATTAAATGGAGATCCTAAAAAGGTATACTTTTGGGTTTAGCCCTAAGAAGGGCTAAACCTAGTCCTAAAGTCTGTTCTAGACTTGTCTTAACAAAGTTGAAAAAGCTTAAAAATGATCAAGTTAATTTCCAAGTAAATTAATTGCCTGCCAGCATAAAACTCAACTCCCTTTAATGAAACACAGAAAAATCACTCAACAATAAAATTCACCATGTCCGACATCCATCAAAAATTACCAGACATGCAAAGAAGCATGAAAATGTGGCCCACAGCTAGGTTAAAAAAATCTATCAATAGAAACAGAAATGACAGAGATGATAGAATTAACAGACAAGGACTTTTAAAGCAGCTGTTACAAATGTGTACAAAGATTTAGAGTGGGAATGGAGAGAGAGGCAAGGAAAGAGCTTCAGCATTTTATGTGCATTTCTCCCTCAGAATGAATTTGGGGGCAGGTATAGAGAGAGGAGGGAGTGGTGGTAAATCTTTTCTTCCTGTCTTCATTTGATAGGTTATTCTCTGAATCATCCTTTCTCTCTGGGACTGTGGTAGGCTTGCTGAGATTCACTACACCATAGCACAATGGTATAGAGAACAATGGTATAGAGGATGCTGAAGCAATGGTGTGGCACACAGCAAGTGCCTGCTGGCAATCCTAGATCTAAGAGGTATGTGAAAAAGAGCATTTCTCTGTGTCAACAAGCAAGAAGGACTGAGCAGACTTGTAGGAGTTTTATCAGTCTCACCTAGGGTGAGAAGACCCCTAGGGAAGATGGAGAGAGATCAGAAGAGGATGCTGCCACATTTCAGTAGATTATCAATATGGTGGAGAAACATGGTCTCCAAGGATACCAGCTTCAAAAATGAAACCCCTTAAAATCCAGAGTGGACAACCCTTCTACCTGGATGTCATAGTAACATTATTTAAGTCCTCCAGCCCAATACCAACCAGAGAGGAGAAAGAGGACAGACGGACAGTAATCTCAAAAAGTACAGTAGTTAAGGTGGGAGCAGGGGGAGGGATAAGGCTTAACCATGGTTTTACTTTCTGTAGTTTCAGTTACCCGTAGTCAACTGCAGCCAGGAATCCAGTGATCCTCCTTCTGATATATGGTCAGAAGCTCAATAGCCTAATGCTAAGTCACAATATCTACATCATTCATCTTACCATGTAGGCATTGTACATCTTGTAACATCTCAAGAAGGATGAGTAGAGTACAGTTTTGAGAGACAAACCACATTAACATGACTTTTATTCTAGCATATTATTATAATTGTTCTATTTTATTATTAGTTATTGTTAATGTGTTAGTATGCCTAATTTATACATTAAACTTCCCCATAAGTATTATGTATAGGAAGAAACACAGTACATGTAGAGTTCAGTACTTTCTACAGTTTCAGGCATCCATTAGGGGTCTTGGATGTGTCCCCGTAGATATGGGAGTGCAGAATACTCTGTTGAGGTTTTCATTTTGGTACATCTCAATTTGTTTCTTGTTAAACAGGCTAAAAAAAATGATTTCTTGCTCCCCAGTTGCTTTTCTAAGCATCTAGCTCTAGATCCATTACTGGATAATTTTAGAGATGTGCTCATTCTGTAGAGGAATAAACATGAAGCAAGCCTACAAACCTATGAGAAGGGAATGAACCTTGTGTAGGTAAGCAATTTAAAAACTAATATGTAGGTACATTATTGACAGCAAAGGTAAAAAACACACTAGACAGCTAAAAATAGTCTTCTGTATGCTTTTAGAGATGTGGTGATTAAGTACTTGCTTTCTTCACTTTGTCTTATCAGCAAATACAGAGCTGCAATAAAAAACTCCACTTACCCTGTCAATGTGATCTGAGAGCACTGAATCCTGTATCAACCTGGCTAAAGCTTGTCTTCCCTAAACAGGATGATGTAAAGGGGATACACATCTAGGTTCAACCTTAATAGTCCCTTACTACTTGCATGATAACATTCACTATGGTCTGCAAGTTTATTTAGTGTCCCTGGTTAAAATATAATAGCTCTACTCATTACCTTATTATACTATAATTTCTCTGGGACATAGACTTTCATTTCTTCAAGATTGATTTTAAAATGCTGTCTAGTTTTAGGTCACTTGAACTTTATTGATTCTCAGTTCCTAAAATAATCTAGGCCTTTCCAGCTTTAAATTTCTGTGACAGTGTGATAATTTGGGGTTTAAAACCATTTATGTTGGGAAAAAAAAGATGAAAAATACCCCAAAGTGTAATTTTATCAATATTAACATCAAATTGACTTATTAATTCATTCTTCTATGCCGGTAGTTTGGGAAGAAAATTGAGCTAACAACTGAAACAGGCATGGCTCCTTCTTTTCAGGAATTAGCAACCTAAAGAGAATACTTACATTTTGCAGTGTTTATAGATCTAGAAAGCTAATATAAATGTTTAGTAGCACAAAAAATTAAATTATTGCATGATGGGAAGTTTTATATGCATACTTATATAGGTGTTAGTATACACACACACATATATATATAAGTATATGCATATAAATAAATATGTCATGGCATCATTGGCATAAAATACGGAAATTAGAAGAAAAGTGGAAGTTGTTACTGCTTTTCCTTTCCTTTCTTTTCCTTTCCTTTTTTCTTTTCTTTTTTTTTTTTCTTTCCTTTTTTCTTTTTTTTCTTTTCAGTAGGCTCCATGTCCAGAGCAAGACCCAGGCAGGCCTTGAATTCACAACCCTAAGATGAAGTCCTGAATGAGATCAAAAGTCGGTTGCTTTAACTGACTGAGTCACCCAGGTGTCCCTACACTTTTTTAATGCAACTTTATCAGTCCAAACTAATCAATTCATATATCCTTGAATGCCACGATAATTGAGAGCTGAGAAGCAAACTGAGTTACCAAATAGGCCTTAGTGGTCATTTGTTGTCTTTTAGCTGCCTAGGATCCATTTTTCCTAATTTTGGTAACAGTACCTACCTTTCCCCCATGCTCTGTCCTTGGGCTTTGGGTATCTTATATTATTGAGTCTAAGGATAGGCATGTGACTTAGTATAGACCAGTCATCATATTTCATTCTTCTGATAAATTTGATTGGCTTAGGAATGGACAGTGATTTGATTTGGCCAGTAAGAATCAAGCCCAGGAATTCTGATTAAACTGTTGAAAGAACCTTGTGTTTTTTACTTTAGTTTTTACTGTTTTTTCTGGACTTCAATCTTAAATTGCTATCATATATTTTGCCACCACATAGAAACTTTGAATAAAGTCTACATGGAAGAGAACAGAGCTAAGAGATGGAAAGATACTGAGCCCCAGTTGCATCCTTTGAGATCTTGGATGAAGCTGGGCCTGAATATAGAACTACATCTATAGTTTTCAGATACATAAATCAATACATTACCTTGTTTGCTTAGATGAGCTTGAGTTACATTTTCTGTTACCTGCAGCAAAAGAGTAGTACATTGAGTATTTTTCATTTGCCCTTCAGATTCACTATGTACTCTTCACTCTCTGTGCCCCAAGGTACTGACCTATCTGGACTATATCAAAGAGTTCTTTTGCGCTGTGGCTTCTGGTTATGTTCAGCTGATGGAAATCTCCCAGCAGAGTAAATCCAGGGCATTTATTCCCTCGGGGCTCTCCCTGGTAGATCATAATAAGTTGGCCAGTCTAGTCCCTCTTACAAAGGCTATAGACCTTCCCCAGTGCCCTTCTCTTTCCAGGTTTGAGTAACCATTTTCTCCCTCCATACCATCAAATGTAGGATAGTAATACTTCTTCACAATTGCTAGTTCTGCCATAAAGCGTTATTCCTAATCAATTTCCTGTAACAGTTCCCATGCTTTTGTAGTCTATTAAAGTGTCCTCAATTATCCAGTTTGAGTGAGCCATCTCCTCCTAGTTGGACCTGAGTGATACTTACTCTGTGTATCTTGGTCTTCAAAACAAAAGGAAAATGCAGTAGTTTTAGAAGACACTATCAGATTTTCCATTTGCATATTTATTTCTTCGTAATGAATGCTCAATTGAGCATCAAGATAAAGAGTTCCAATTTTTTTCAATGCATGGAATTTTAGTAAGTCTTTGGTGAAGAGAAGTTAGGGCTGTTGGTATTTATATTAACTGGGACTTATTTTTAGATTTTGGATTCTTTTCCAGTCTGTCACTCCCAGAAATTTCCTTTTAATGCAAACATGGTAGAATCCTTCTTTATTATCCATGGTAGCTATGTGTAAGCATTACAGTGCTCTCACAAATTTCCATTTTCACTTTTCCAGGTCCTAGAAAAAGGACTTCTTGAATTTCTGTGAATAAATGAATAAAGAAGTAATCTAGAAATGCATGCCAAATTAAATGGCAGCAATTTATATGCAAGTAAAGCATTCATTTACACTCTGAGTTTATATCTTGTAATTACTTGGTCACAATTTTCTGTTGTACCATGTACATAAAAAGAATTTCCTAAGCAAATTGACAGTATTAACAAAATTTCAGGTATATGTTTAAAACTACTTAAGAGAACAAACTTTCCATGGGCCTTTATATACCTTGGAAGGATACAACTACAAATATGCTAATTTCAGATTTACTCATTGAAGCGATTTTTGAAGACCTCAACTAGGTGTCACATAATTAGTCTGTATATTTAGTAATATTACTTTAACATTATTTATCATTCAGATTTTTACCATGGTTAGCCTTCTCTTTAATTAATCTGAGTGTTGACTGCTGATGAACTTTTTTAGTGACAGAATATTTTAAGAAATTAACTATACTGGACATATGTAAAAGATTAACAATAGCTGGTTATTCAACATTAGTCTGAAGGCATAGAGTATATTAAGTAGTTAAGATGAAGCACAATATTATTTATGCTTTGAGCTGAGAACACTTTACTACGTTAATCAAGATACTTTTCGCCTCATCTGGTTTTCTTGGCTCTTCACTTATAGCAAGACTTTCACATTTGGACAATTTGAACTAATAATAAAGATATGGTTGCCATATTTTTTTGAACCACATCATCTATTGATGGTGATAATGCAATAAAATATTTGAAATTGCTCTTGACCTAGGAAAAAAAATCTAAGCTATAGTAAGGTTGCTATGTATATCATGTTATATCTGTAGCATACTTCCTCTCAATCTCTTATCAACAGCAAAATAGCTTAAAAAATATGTGCCAGTTTTCAGGGAAATCTAATAGATTTAAGAAAATATGTACTATAATAATAATGTTACACAAATGTTCATAATAGAGATTAGTGCTTCACTGTGCTAGGTAACTGTTGATTAAAAAATACAGTAAGATATGGTTTCTGCTCTTAAGGAGAGTATAATCTGAGAGAAGTGGGCTATCAACACAAGGCAGCATTAGAAGCCATGACATTTCAGAAGTCAGGATTACTGAGGACAGTTAGATGAAGAAAGAGGCAGTGTATATGGAATGCTGGTCATGGAAATCTATAATCTGGGGTTTAGTCCTGTCTATATCACATGCTAGATATGTGACCTTAGCTACAAGTTCTGGGACACGGTTCTCAAAATAAACATAATTACTTATCTGGCTGCCCCACAAAATCATTGGGAAAATCTGTCTCATACCCTCAACTTTCCCCCATTAAATTCTCTTTTTTTCCCCTTTCAGTTTCCTCTGATATGTCTTCTAGAATTACATCCTCAGCCATCTTTTCAATTCTATAATGTCTTCCAAAGAAACTTCCTGGATGTACCAAAGGTCGCTTAAGCCCCACATGTCCAAAATCTGAATTGATAATCAGGTTTCTTAGACAGAATATGTTTAAGATGATAGAGTTTTCCTAGTTGTAGTTTTCACACCTATAACTTTAATTACCAGTACATTTAGACTGGGAAAATTAAAAAAATGTGGTCATATTCCCTTTCTTCCTTCCTCCCTCCTCCCTCTCTTCCTCTTCCTCCCTCTCTCTCTTTCCTTCCCCCCTCACTCCCTCTTCTTTCTTTCTTCTTTCTTTTCTCTTTCTTTCTTTCTTTCTTTCTTTCTTTCTTTCTTTTTCTCTTTTTCTTCAAAAAAGTAACACCATAGCATCAGCTTGTAGGAAAAATTAGAAAGAATGGAGAGTCCAAGTAAAAGATTATGAGACTCTGTGTACAGTCAATGGTAACAGGAGTAGATCATAGGGCCACGTTAAAGAGTTATTTAGAATAGGCAGATTTACCCTCCTATGTTTTGGAACATAGGATTGTTGGGATAACTGATCTTTGGAAGTTTGCTAGGATTCCCTTGTGAAACTATTTTGGCTTTGTGTTTTTGTGTGCTAGTGTTTTGATTATCTCTATTTGTTTTATGGAAATTAGTTTGACATTTTATATCTATTAGGGTCAGTTGTTGGAATGTATGTTTCATTGGTTGACATCCACGTTTATTTGCACAGAGTTGTACCATACAATATGTTACAATTTTTAAAAGTTTTCTTTAAAAAATTTTTTTTAATGTTTATTTATTTTTGAGAGAGAGCGCGCGCACACACACACACACATACACACACGCACGCACGCGCGCGTGAATGGGGGAGGGGCCGAGAAAGAGGGAGACACAGAATCTGACGCAGGCTCCAGGTTCAGAGCTGTCAGCACAGAGCCTGATGCAGGCCCAAACTCACTATCTGGGTCACGATCTGAGGTGAAGTCGGATGCTTAACCTCCTGAGCCACCCAGGCACCCAAAGTTTTCTTTTTTTATAGTTATTTCCTTATTATTTTTATTTTGTATTTTTGTGGTTCTGTTTTGCTTGATTAATTAGCTAGTGGATTCTGTATGTTGTTAGTTCTTTCTAAAAAACCAGCATTTTTATTTGTTTATTCATTCTACTTTTTTTGTTTATAACTCATTATTTTTGCCATTATTTAAATATTTCCCTCATTCTGTGTTGTTTATTTTTAACTACCTTAGAGTTAAATTTTATATTACTCATGAAGAATTGACATTGTTGTGATATTAAAAAAATACTGTTTAAGAGCAAGGAATGTCTATTAATTCAAGTAGATATTTATTTTACTTCTTTCATTTTTTGTGTGTATAACCATACAAAGCTATGATTCTTTTCTCTGGTCTTTGCTTTAACTGTATATCATTGATTCTAATATATAGTGTTTTCATTACCATTACTTTTATAAATTTAATTTTGAAATTTCAGTTCTCCTTTGAATCAAGTTGTTAAATAGTTATTTAACTTGAGATAGAAAGGCCTGCTTATGTTGTGGTTTTGTTATTAGTATCTATGCCATTTGTTAAAAACTTTTTTGGAGAGAGAGACAGCACATGTGAGCAGGGAGAGAGAATCTTAAGGAGGCCCCATGCTAAGTGTGGAGCCTAAAGCAGAGCTTGATCCCACAACCCTGGAATCATGACCTGAGCTGAAATAAAAAGTCAGATGCTCAACTGACTGAGCCACCCAGCCGACCCTAATATCTGTACTTTCATATGAGAGAATTATCTTTGTATCATTTCTACTTTAAGACGCTCATTGAGATTTTCTTGGACCATAAGATATGGTCTATCTTCATGAAAGCTTATCTGCTCTTGAAGATATATTTTCTATTTTGGGGATATAAAATCTGATATATATTCATATAATTTATTTTGTTGATTATGTTGTTCAGGCCTTTTAAATTTATTTATTTATTTTGAGAGAGACAGAGAGAGTGTGAACAGGGGAGGGGCAGAGAGAAAGGGAGAGAGAGAATCCCAAGCAGGCTTCATGCTGTCAGCATAGAGCCCTACATAGGGCTTGATTTCACGAAAGTGTGAGATCATAGCCAGAGCTGAAATCAAAAATTAGATGTTTAACTGACTGAGCCACCCAGGCACCCCTGCCCATCTGTTTATATTTAAAGCTTCTGGATTATTTTGTTTTATGGGTTTCTCTTATATATAGCATGGAGTTGGGTTTTCTTTTCTTTTCTTTCTTTCTTTATAAAAAATTTTTTTAATGTTTATTATTTTTGAGAGAGACACAGAGCAAGAGGGGGAGGGGCAGAGACAGAGAGAGGGAGACAGAGAATCAGAAGCAGGCTCCAGGCTCTGAGCTGTCAGCACAGAGCCTGGCACAGGGTTTGAATTCACAGACCCTGATTGGGGGTTCCGGAAGATGGCGGCGTAGGAGGACGCGGGGCTCACAGTGCGTCCTGCCGATCACTTAGATTCCACCTACACCTGCCTAAAGAACCCAGAAAACCGCCAGAGGATTAGCAGAAGGGAGTCTCCGGAGTCAAGCGCAGACCAGAGGCCCACGGAAGAGGGTAGGAAGGGCGGCGAGGCGGTGCGCGCTCCACGGACTGGCGGGAGGGAGCCTGGGCGGAGGGGCGGCTCGCCGGCCAAGCAGAGCCCCCGAGTCGGGCTGGCAAAAGCGGAGGGGCCGGACAGACTGTGTTCCGACAGCAAGCGCGACTTAGCGTCTGGGAGGTCATAAGTTAACAGCTCTGTGCGGAAAGCGGGAAGGCTGGAGGACAAAGGGAGGGAGAGCTGCTGAGCCCCCGGACGGCAGAGCTCAGCTTGGCGGGGAACAAAGGCGCTCGCCAGCGCCATCTCCCCCGCCCATCCCCCAGCCAAAATCCCAAAGGGAACCAGTTCCTGCCAGGGAACTTGCTCGCCCCGCAAACACCCAACTCTGTGCTTCTGCGGAGCCAAACCTCCGGCAGCGGATCTGACTCCCTCCCGCTGCCACAGGGCCCCTCCTGAAGTGGATCACCTAAGGAGAAGCGAGCTAAGCCTGCCCCTCCAGCCCCCGTGCACCTTGCCTACCCACCCCAGCTAATACGCCAGATCCCCAGCACCACAAGCCTGGCAGTGTGCAAGTAGCCCAGACGGGCCACGCCACCCCACAGTGAATCCCGCCCCTAGGAGAGGGGAAGAGAAGGCACACACCAGTCTGACTGTGGCCCCAGCAGTGGGCTAGGGGCAGACATCGGGTCGGACTGCGGCCCCGCCCACTAACTCCAGTTATACACCACAGCACAGGGGAAGTGCACTGCAGGTCCTCACCACGCCAGGGACTCTCCAAAATGACCAAACGGAAGAATTCCCCTCAGAAGAATCTCCAGGAAATAACAACAGCTAATGAACTGATCAAAAAGGATTTAAATAATATAACAGAAAGTGAATTTAGAATAATAGTCATAAAATTAATCGCTGGGCTTGAAAACAGTATACAGGACAGCAGAGAATCTCTTGCCACAAAGATCGAGGGACTAAGGAACAGTCACGAGGAGTTGAAAAACGCTTTAAACGAATTGCAAAACAAAATGGAATCCACGATGGCTCGGCTTGAAGAGGCAGAGGAGAGAATAGGTGAACTAGAAGATAAAGTTATGGAGAAAGAGGAAGCTGAAAGAAAGAGAGATAAAAAAATCCAGGAGTATGAGGGGAAAATTAGAGAACTAAGTGATACACTAAAAAAAAAATAATATACGCATAATTGGTATCCCAGAGGAGGAAGAGAGAGGGAAGGGTGCTGAAGGGGTACTTGAACAAATTATAGCTGAGAACTTCCCTGAACTGGGGAAGGAAAAAGGCATTGAAATCCAAGAGGCACAGAGAACTCCCTTCAGACGTAACTTGAATCGATCTTCTGCACGACATATCATAGTGAAACTGGCAAAATACAAGGATAAAGAGAGAATTCTGAAAGCAGCAAGGGATAAACGTGCCCTCACATATAAAGGGAGACCTATAAGACTCGTGACTGATCTCTCCTTTGAAACTTGGCAGGCCAGAAAGGCTTGGCACGATATCTACAGTGTGCTAAACAGAAAAAATATGCAGCCGAGAATCCTTTATCCAGCAAGTCTGTCATTTAGAATAGAAGGAGAGATAAAGGTCTTCCCAAACAAACAAAAACTGAAGGAATTTGTCACCACGAAACCAGCCCTACAAGAGATCCTAAGGGGGATCCTGTGAGACAAAGTACCAGAGACATCACTACAAGCATAAAACATACAGACATCACAATGACTCTAAACCCATATCTTTCTATAATAACACTGAATGTAAATGGATTAAATGCGCCAACTAAAAGACATAGGGTATCAGAATGGATAAAAAAACAAGACCCATCTATTTGCTGTCTACAAGAGACTCATTTTAGACCTGAGGACACCTTTAGATTGAGAGTGAGGGGATGGAGAACTATTTATCATGCTCCTGGAAGCCAAAAGAAAGCTGGAGTAGCCATACTTATATCAGACAAACTAGACTTTAAATTAAAGGCTGTAACAAGAGATGAAGAAGGGCATTATATAATAATCACAGGGTCTATCCACCAGGAAGAGCTAACTATTATAAATGTCTATGCGCCAAATACCCGAGCCCCCAGATATATAAAACAATTACTCATAAACATAAGCAACCTTATTGATAAGAATGTGGTCATTGCAGGGGACTTTAACACCCCACTTACAGAAATGGATAGATCATCTAGACACACAGTCAATAAAGAAACAAGGGCCCTAAATGATACATTGGATCAGATGGACTTGACAGATATATTTAGAACTCTGCATCCCAAAGCAACAGAATATACTTTCTTCTCGAGTGCACATGGAACATTCTCCAAGATAGATCATATACTAGGTCACAAAACAGCCCTTCATAAGTTTACAAGAATTGAAATTATACCATGCATACTTTCAGACCACAATGCTATGAAGCTTGAAATCAACCACAGGAAAAAGTCTGGAAAACCTCCAAAAGCATGGAGGTTAAAGAACACCCTACTAACGAATGAGTGGGTCAACCAGGCAATTAGAGAAGAAATTAAAACATATATGGAAACAAACGAAAATGAAAATACAACAATCCAAACGCTTTGGGATGCAGCGAAGGCAGTCCTGAGAGGAAAATACATTGCAATCCAGGCCTATCTCAAGAAACAAGAAAAATCCCAAATACAAAACCTAACAGCACACCTAAAGGAAATAGAAGCAGAACAGCAAAGGCAGCCTAAACCCAGCAGAAGAAGAGAAATAATAAAGATCAGAGCA
The DNA here is from genome assembly GCF_018350195.1 of Panthera tigris. Taxonomy (NCBI): domain Eukaryota; kingdom Metazoa; phylum Chordata; class Mammalia; order Carnivora; family Felidae; genus Panthera; species Panthera tigris. The sequence goes on from NC_056668.1 coordinate 85,619,037, forward strand.
GAAATAAACAATATAGAATCTAAAAAAACTGTAGAGCAGATCAACGAAACCAAGAGTTGGTTTTTTGAAAAAATAAACAAAATTGACAAACCTCTAGCCAGGCTTCTCAAAAAGAAAAGGGAGATGACCCAAATAGATAAAATCATGAATGAAAATGGAATGATTACAACCAATCCCTCAGAGATACAAAGAATTATCAGGGAATACTATGAAAAATTATATGCCAGCAAATTGGACAACCTGGAAGAAATGGACAAATTTCTAAACACCCACACTCTTCCAAAACTCAATCAGGAGGAAATAGAAAGCTTGAACAGACCCATAACCAGCGAAGAAATTGAATCGGTTATCAAAAATCTCCCAACAAATAAGAGTCCAGGACCAGATGGCTTCCCAGGGGAGTTCTACCAGACATTTAAAGCAGAGATAATACCTATCCTTCTCAAGCTATTCCAAGAAATAGAAAGGGAAGGAAAACTTCCAGACTCATTCTATGAAGCCAGTATTACTTTGATTCCTAAACCAGACAGAGACCCAGTAAAAAAAGAGAACTACAGGCCAATATCCCTGATGAATATGGATGCAAAAATTCTTAATAAGATACTAGCAAATCGAATTCAACAGCATATAAAAAGAATTATTCACCATGATCAAGTGGGATTCATTCCTGGGATGCAGGGCTGGTTCAACATTCGCAAATCGATCAACGTGATACATCACATTAACAAAAAAAAAGAGAAGAACCATATGATCCTGTCAATCGATGCAGAAAAGGCCTTTGACAAAATCCAGCACCCTTTCTTAATAAAAACCCTTGAGAAAGTCGGGATAGAAGGAACATACTTAAAGATCATAAAGGCCATTTATGAAAAGCCCACAGCTAACATCATCCTCAACGGGGAAAAACTGAGAGCTTTTTCCCTGAGATCAGGAACACGACAGGGATGCCCACTGTCACCGCTGCTGTTTAATATAGTGCTGGAAGTTCTAGCATCAGCAATCAGACAACAAAAGGAAATCAAAGGCATCAAAATTGGCAAAGATGAAGTCAAGCTTTCGCTTTTTGCAGATGACATGATATTATACATGGAAAATCCGATAGACTCCACCAAAAGTCTGCTAGAACTGATACATGAATTCAGCAAAGTTGCAGGATACAAAATCAACGTGCAGAAATCAGTTGCATTCTTATACACTAACAATGAAGCAACAGAAAGACAAATGAAGAAACTGATCCCATTCACAATTGCACCAAGAAGCATAAAATACCTAGGAATAAATCTAACCAAAGATGTAAAAGATCTGTATGCTGAAAACTATAGAAAGCTTATGCAGGTAATTGAAGAAGATATAAAGAAATGGAAAGACATTCCCTGCTCATGGATTGGAAGAATAAATATTGTCAAAATGTCAATACTACCCAAAGCTATCTACACATTCAATGCAATCCCAATCAAAATTGCACCAGCATTCTTCTCGAAACTAGAACAAGCAATCCTAAAATTCATATGGAACCACAAAAGGCCCCGAATAGCCAAAGTAATTTTGAAGAAGAAGACCAAAGCAGGAGGCATCACAATCCCAGACTTTAGCCTCTACTACAAAGCCGTCATCATCAAGACAGCATGGTATTGGCATAAAAACAGACACATAGACCAATGGAATAGAATAGAAACCCCAGAACTAGACCCACAAACGTATGGCCAACTCATCTTTGACAAAGCAGGAAAGAACATCCAAGGGAAAAAAGACAGTCTCTTTAACAAATGGTGCTGGGAGAACTGGACAGCAACATGCAGAAGGTTGAAACTAGACCACTTTCTCACACCATTCACAAAAATAAACTCAAAATGGATAAAGGACCTGAATGTGAGACAGGAAACCATCAAAACCTTAGAGGAGAAAGCAGGAAAAGACCTCTCTGACCTCAGCCGTAGCAATCTCTTACTCGGCACATCCCCAAAGGCAAGGGAATTAAAAGCAAAAGTGAATTACTGGGACCTTATGAAGATAAAAAGCTTCTGCACAGCAAAGGAAACAACCAACAAAACTAAAAGGCAACCAACGGAATGGGAAAAGATATTTGCAAATGACACATCGGACAAAGGGCTAGTATCCAAAATCTATAAAGAGCTCATCAAACTCCACACCCGAAAAACAAATAACCCAGTGAAGAAATGGGCAGAAAACATGAATAGACACTTCTCTAAAGAAGACATCCGGATGGCCAACAGGCACATGAAAAGATGTTCAACGTCGCTCCTTATCAGGGAAATACAAATCAAAACCACACTCAGATACCACCTCACGCCAGTCAGAGTGGCCAAAATGAAGAAATCAGGAGACTATAGATGCTGGAGAGGATGTGGAGAAACAGGAACCCTCTTGCACTGTTGGTGGGAATGCAAATTGGTGCAGCCGCTCTGGAAAACAGTATGGAGGTTCCTCAGAAAATTAAAAATAGACCTACCCTATGACCCAGCAATAGCACTGCTAGGAATTTATCCAAGGGATACAGGAGTACTGATGCATAGGGGCACCTGTACCCCAATGTTTATAGCGGCACTCTCAACAATAGCCAAATTATGGAAAGAGCCTAAATGTCCATCAACTGATGAATGGATAAAGAAATTGTGGTTTATATACACAATGGAATACTACGTGGCAATGAGAAAAAATGAAATATGGCCTTTTGTAGCAACATGGATGGAACTGGAGAGTGTGATGCTAAGTGAAATAAGCCATACAGAGAAAGACAGATACCATATGGTTTCACTCTTATGTGGATCCTGAGAAACATAACAGAAACCCATGGGGGAGGGGAAGGAAAAAAAAAAAAAAAAAAAGAGGTTAGAGTGGGAGAGAGCCAAAGCATTAGAGACTGTTAAAAACTGAGAACAAACTGAGGGTTGATGGGGGGTGGGAGGGAGGGCAGGGTGGGTGATGGGTATTGAGGAGGGCACCTTTTGGGATGAGCACTGGGTGTTGTATGGAAACCAATTTGACAGTAAATTTCATATATTAAAAAATAAAAAAAAAAATAAAAAAATTAAAAAAAAAAGTAAAATAAAAAAAAATAAATAAATAAAATGTAAATTAAAAAAAATAAATAAATAAAATAAAAATCAAAAAGAAAATAAATAAATAAATAAATAAATAAACATTTAAAAAATTAAAAAAAAAAAAAAAAAATGAATTCACAGACCCTGAGATCATGACCTGAGCTGAAGTCAGACACTTAATCGACTGAGCCACCCAGGCTTTTTCTTTTAATATGTTAATTAAGTCCATTTGAGTTTGTTAATATCATTGGTAATTTTGGTCTCTGTCATCCACACTTGTCATTTTCCCTTTGTCCTTTTTTATATTCCTTTTGATATTTAGGAAGGTTTATGGTCTTTGTTCTTGTGGTTACTTTTATACTAATTGTAATACTTTTTTTATATAATGCCCTTAGTATTACCATCCCTTACTTAGGCTTTTATTTAGCTCATGAGTTTCAGATGATATCCTTTGACTCTCACCTATTGCCTGTGTTGGTACATAGACCTCTTATAATTTTGTCTTAATTTTTTATGTAATTTTTTTAAACTTTTTTAATTTCTCCCAATGTTTGGTTAACTACTTAACATCTTTCTGTTGCTTGTTCATTTTTAGACTGAATTTAAAAGTTTTATGTGTCTATAATTTCTTGTTTTATTACATTTAGTTTATGTTGAAACATTGTTAATTTTCTCTTTTGTGGTTGACATCTTTCTTCTTTCTGTCAGTCTTTTTGCCTTTGTTATGTAATTTTTGATAACATTTTATTTCATTTTTGGATGAGTATACTTAATGTATAGGGAAATTTAATGATGAGCTTGGGAATACTGCTAATTAATGGAAGAATAGAGATTACCCAGGTCTTTTGACTTCTAATGTATGACCTTCCTGAGCTATACTAAATTTGAAAGGACAGTGTTCCCATGAATAATAGAAGCAAGTCTACTGAGAAACTGAATATACAAATAAACATTGGCCAGACCATATATATGAATAGAATTCTGATCCATAATTTGCAACATCTTGTACAGGAAACTAACCTGTTATCTACAGAAGCTGGCTTTTATAAATCAGACTTATAGGAAGTCAGACTGCTATCTCTGGTAACAATCAAGGAAACCAAAAATAACCCCTGTTACAATCTGCCCCAAATGGCAAGAACTTGGTTAATAACTAATAACTAATTTCCTAATTTTCCCCTTGTTTCCAGTTTAGAACCAACCAGAGAAAGCTAAACATGTACTCCTAACCAATTACATAGGATCTTCCACTTCTAGTTAGCTAGCTTATGGCTTCCCGAGGCCAACAGCCTCTGTTCAAGGCGTATGTGAAGGCTTTTCCTTTTTTCCACTATAAAGCTTTCCCAGTCCTCTGCCTGTCTTTGAGTTTCTCTCTGTCAAAATGCAAATAATAGTGGCTAACTCCTTTGCTATAGCAAGCACTGAATAGCCTTTGCGAGTTACATTTAGTTGGTCTTCATTAATTTCCATACTACTGTTACTTGTAATGAAATATTTCCTTAAACATAGTTTAGATATGATTCTCTCCAATAGAGCTACCTTCCCCTTAACCTATTTACATTGTCTTATCCCCATTTCTCCTTCTCCCTCTAGTGTATTGAACTACCAACAGAGGTCTACTCATTGCTCCCTAGTGTCATTTTTGAGGCCTTTATCTGCCACTGTTCTCCCATTTCTCATCCCAGGTTCAGATAATCCATTTAGGCTACTTTATCCCCACTTCCAACATTGATTACTGGCTTCGATGACCCATTCCTGTCTTTACCATATTGCATGGGATATGTTTACTTTCTCAGCTCTGAGTTATCCAATGAAGAAGCTACTATTCATGTGTGGCCCTTAAACACTTGAAATGTAGCAACCCAATTGAGATGTGCTACAAATGTAAAAGTATACACTAAATTTTGAAGATGACGGAAGATACAAAGAATGTAAAATTCTCAATATTTTTTCTATTGATTGCAAATTGAAATTTTGGTTAAACAAAATACATTATTAAAATTAATTTCCTCTGTTAATTTTACTTTTTAATGTAGCTACTAGAATATTTTAAAATACATATGTGATACACATATTTCTCTTGGGCAGTGCTGATATCACTCCTCTTTGACTTCCTCACTGTCCTAAAATCTGGCTCTACTGAAAAATATTAATAGCTTCCAAACTTATAAGCCTAATTTTTTTCTTGGTCTTCATTTTCATTGGTCTTTTTTTCTTGTGCTTCATGCAGCTGAAATTTTCCTTTTTTTTTTTGATTTTCTTCATCTCTTGACTTCTACTCAGAGCTACCACAATTCTTATCCAATTTCTCTCACTATTATTCTCCTGTTCCTTTCATTGGTTTCTCTTTTCCTTACCTTAAGGGTCTAGAGCCATATGCTTTGATTGTCTTTCTTCACTCTTTCCCTTCAGATGTTTTATCCATTTTATCCAAACCATTGCATAAATGAAAATAATCAAATCACCAACTCCAGCGCTTCCCCCTCTTTTTAGCTTTAGTATTGTATCTGCAGTTGTCTGTTAGACATTTCTATTTAGGCATCCCATCCTGTCATCAATTTGAAAATTTCATATCTTTTGAAACACATCAATTTGCTCTCAAAATCAGTTCTCCTTTCTATTTCTGTTGGTGGTGTCATGATTCTCTTTATCACTCAGCTTGAAATGTCTGATTTAGGTAGGACTTTAAATCTCTCCCAAGGCTCTCCTATCCTTCCAGTCAGGAAGAACTGAAGGCTGTTCCTTCATAATCAATTCTTCCTTCATAATGTCCCTTCTACCTGCTTTTTGTCTCTGGTGCCACAGATGGATGTTGCTCAGGCAGCTGTTGCTTTCTGAACCCAGAGAACCTGGGAATATGGCATGGGTATGAAACACCAAGTGGTGGGATGGGGAGGGATGATGGCCATTTCCTAGATAATTACTCCAAAGTGATTTATTCACAGTATTTGTTGTTGTTGTTGTTGTTGCTAACAGATATCACTTTATCTCACAAAGGAAATTAGGATAAAAAAAGATACTGTTCTTATATAGTCATAGTCAGAGGCAGCATTGTACAAATAAGACTGACCCCTGATTGTTTTCTGTTTAAGATGTTAGAAAAATGCTTTCTGGAAGAAATACATATTTTAACACCATTTAAAAACTTTTCTTTAAACCACTATAACCTTCATATATCAGGTAGACTTTTACTTTGCTCCTAAATATTTCCCACAGCTATGATATCTGTAATTCCATGTAGAGGGACATAAAAATTGTATTCCACAATAGAAAATAGCAATTAATATACACACATAACTTAGGAAAGGGAATGCATTTTCTTAAATTCACTAAGCCAGTTTTGCTCATTGTATGATCTTATAACATTCTGCATCACAATAACTAGAGAACCAACTAAAATTCTTATCCTAGACCCACTGAATCAGCATCGATGAGATGGGTTACTTGTAACCTGTGTTTCAGATGGACTCCTCTGAGTTGTATTTATGCACACTAAGATTTGAGAACCAGTAAACAAAAACAGATATAAATGATACCAGTACAAGGAGTATCTCTCCTTAGAAAAGCAGATTCCCATCTAATTATGGGACAGAAATGAGACTAGGTACACGGAAATCTAAATCATAGCATGTCTTTGCCAAGCCTAGCCCTGTAGTTACTGATCTTTTAAGACAGACAACATCAGAATTATGTCACCAACTTAAATAACAAAACAAAAGAGCAAAAACTTTCATAGGGAGATGCACCAAGGGAACCATCTGTCTTTATGAGGTGTTTTGCAGAACTTGAAAGAAAAGCATAGTGTGTCATGGGTCAGTGGCAGGAGCAGTAACAGGGCACAATCCCTTGGCATTTTCCTCTTTGACCAGCCTGCCCAAACTCAGATATGACTTTGTATTCTCCCTCCTCTCTCCCTCTCTATTTGTCTCTATATATCTATTTCTATATATATTCAAATTGTATTTGAATTGCCTAATTTGTATCCAGAGCCACTCAAAGATCTTTATGCTTTACTTCCCTGTGTTTTTCTGCCTCACATCTTTGAGAATGGTGGAATATCTTTTTGTGGCCAAAAAATATCATATAGAAGATTCAAAACAATTAAAAGAATGCATAAAGTGGTTTTTGTCTTTCTAGGAGCTACTCTTCTATCCAAAAGAAAAAAAAAGGAGGGGAAGAAGGGGAACTTAAAATCCAAAATAACAAAATGTTAAATAGTTAAAAATACTGTCAGTGATGCAAAAGCCTTAGTGTTTACACAGCCTTTTTCACAGCCTCAATATGTGTCCTATAAAGAGGATTTCAGAGCGCTCTGACAGCATTATATTTCATAGTCAATGTGGCTTGAGTGATAAGGCTCATGTATTCTTTCACTCTTTCAATGTCTATACTGTGCTTTCTGTCTTTTCTGTCTATTCTGTCTTTTCTGCCTGTATGTCTGTGTTTAATTCTTTACCTCCAAATAAGGGAAGATGCCTCTGACTGTGACTATGTAAGAACAGTGCCTTTTAAAAATCCTAGTTTCCCTTGTGAGATAAAATATCTGTTCATTTCTGAAAGTTTATTTCTATGCTTTTTATATATGTAAAATTTCTCTAGCCTCAGATAGCTACTTATAAAGTGGATATACTATTACCACTTGCTTACAGAACACAAAAACCCCTGGGTTGAACGTCTGCTGCATTATTATTTATTTATCTTCTGTTCTGACACAAATAACATTCTTGCTCAACAGACAGTGAAGTCTGCAAGTGAAATATCACTCCAGAAATGGAGTACAGGTTTGCCAACCAGTGACCTGGAACCAATCCTTACTCAGTGGCACCACAGCATACATAATACAGAGGTGTAAGAGAAAAATAAAAATACATCAGAGTACCCATTAAACCTGTAACAGACTTGTTTCTAGCCCAGCTCTTTCTACCCTTAATGAAAAAGAAAGGAAATCTTATCAATGAAGAAGGACCAAAAGGATTGAGCATAAGGTGGATGTACTTTCAAAAAGAGAGTTGTAGATATAGGTAGAAAAAAGATAATGAGACCAGAGCCTTTGCTGGATCACTGGGTTCAGCAGTGGCCTAGCAATGAGAGAATGTAATGCTTTGGGGAATCTTCTCTGGGCAATCTTTCACTCCTCCCATCTGTGTCCACGTTCCCACAGTAGCTCCTCATACTACCCCTATCCTGGTTTGAAAAGAAATAAAGCACTCTTCTAGCCCTCTTGATTATGGAGAAAAGAAATAGTTCAGTGCAAGCAAAACAACGAAGAAATAAGAGATATAATGAGCACCAGAGACAATGCTGCTTTAGAAGAAAAGGGAATCGATATGGGCTGGTGTATTAAGAAGCTGACTCAGGCTAAAGTTGGATGGGGGAGGGCTTCAGCTGGAATTGAAGAACAGGTAGAGTCTGAATAGGTGGGGACAAAAAGAAGACCTCTCTGAGATATGTTAACTGGTATCAGGCCAAAGATGGAAGGCAAAACAGATTTTTTGTTTCTTTCTTTTTTTTTTGTCAGAACTTTAATGTTCTTTCTTGAAAAAAAAGGAGAGAAAGAAAGAAAAAGAAGAAAAGAAAATGAATGACAGTTAAATTCAAGCATCTCTCTATAAACACTTCCACAGTTATAAAAAAAGCTTCCTTTCCTTAAGTTTTTTTGAGATGACTAGACATCACAGCTTGACAAGATTATCTCTTTTCAAGGGCTTGTTATAGTGTCAGGAACAATTTAGTCACCTCTTTCAACTTTGCAAACTGGGACAGTCTGTAAAACTTGCAAGTTAAATTCTGAGTACATATCAGAGTATCAGGGTGGGGTTTGGCAGAATCCTGTCTTGAGATTCTTTGAAAACTTCTTTGTGCAGAGGTTGCCAAAAGAGTTGAGGACATAAAGGATTACAGGATTCTCTATATCTGGTAAACTTATTGGTAGTTTGCAGTTTTCCTCTTATCATCAAATCAGCAATTCTAATGAGCAGCTTGTGAATGTGCACAATAAATACTCACTAAAGAGCAATTAGAACAAATAACCATTGAACACTCAATGAAGAGGAAGTTTACACATTTCCCTAAAGTAATTAACACTCTTTTTCCTTGTTTTGTTTAAATTTTGTTTTTACCTAAATTACCTTAATGCTGCCCTTAGTGAAATAGTTTAAAATAAGAGTCATTGGAATTGGATCTTTCTTGATTAAGTGCTAGAAATACAGAGGTTAATTAGACCAAAACTGTATCTGAATCTGTTGAGTACAGATTAGTAGTCCAGACATTTAAAAAAAATTTTTTTTAATGTTTATTTAATTTTGAGAGAATGAGAGCTAGAGTGTGAGAGGGGGAGGAACAGAGAGAGAGAGGGAAGACACAGAATCTGAAGCAGGATCCAGGCTCTGAGCTGTCAGCACAGAGCCCGATGTGGGGCTCAAACTCATGAACCATGAGATCATGACCTGAGCCGAAGTTGGATGCTTAACCAACTGAGTCACCCAGGCACCTCATTCCTGACATATTTAAAGGATGTCTTGCTCAGGTCTCACATTAGTCTGTCTGCTTTTAAGACCTGGAGGTTTGCATCATCATTCCTGGAGCTCCATTTGATACCTGCATGTCTGTAAAAACAAAATACACAGAGAACTGATGACTTGGAAGCATTATCTTGAATGGGGAGGATTTTTTCTTCCTCATATCTTGCCTTAGAAGCAGCTGGTACCAGTTACTTCACTTCAAGTGGAGCTGAGGTAAGGCTTAGCAGAAATGTTCTGAAAGTCTAGTCTTAGAGTAGAGAAGAAGCATGAGTGAAATGTCTATGAGCCCTGAACCAAAGAGTGTCAACTCAAAGATACATATCCCTAAAATTCACAAAGCACATCTTTTGCAAATATGATGGCTCTCAAATCTTTTGACCATTTTCCAGTGGAATAAGAACTTGGAGGTAATAATAAAGTGTTAACCTTCCGTCTCTATCCTCCACCCCTCATCCCAGGAGTGAATTTCATATAACTTTTAATAATAGAAGTGTGAATGACTCATATTAGAACTACACTTCATGCTTGCCTTGAAGACCTGTCAGCGCAAAATTATAGCCCAAAATACTGTGAGTGCAGACATGATGTCATTATAAACAGTAGCATAAACAAACAACCATCAACAAACTAGATTGGTAATTTTGAAGCTAAATGAAAAGCTTTTTATATTTAAAAAACAAGAATTGAAGCATTAATGACCAGAGGAATTCATTAATTCATTCACTTCACAAACCTGTTTTTGTATGGCCTGTGAGCTAAGGATGGTTTTTACATTTTTAAATGGTTGTAAAATATACAAAAAAAAAAAAAACAAACAAAAAAACAAAAAACCCCAATCTTTTGTAATATGTGAAAATTACATAATATTAAATTTTTGGGGTCCATAATAAAAGTTAGGGTACACTCACACTCTTTCATTTATGTATTGTCTCTGGCTGCTTTTGTGCTACAAAGGCAAAGATGAGTAGCTGAGACCTTATCATGTGCAAAGCCTAAAATGTTATCATCTGGCCCTTTACAGAAAAAGTTTCCTAGCCTCTGGCAAAGACTGTAACAATTTAAATGACCCCCTATTAGCAGCAGCATCAGTCTTCAACTTTACAGCTTTTCTCAAAAGGTCTTAGATTAAAGGTCTTTAGAATAAAATAAGATCCCCAGAAACCTAAACTCTTTCTGATGGTTCATGTTACATGTCAACCTGATTGGATTATGGCATGCCTGGGCACTTGACTTGACAATATTTCTGGGTGTGTCTGTGGGGATATTTCTGAGTGAGATTAGCATTTGATTTGTTCACTAAGTAAATCAGTTTGTCCTTGCCAGTGTGTATGGTGTCATCCAATCTATTGAGGGCCTAAATACAATAAAAAGGCAGGGGATGGGAGAATTTGCCCTTTCTCCCGACTACTTGAACTGGCATATTGGTCTTTCATGCCCTTGGACTGAGACTTACACCATAGTTCCCTTGATTCTTAGGCCTTTGGTCTTGGACTAAACTATACCTTCAGCTGTCCCAGATCTCCAGCTTGCAGATGGTAGATCATGGGACTTCTCAGCCTCCATAATCACATGAGTATCTCCCTCCCTCCCTCTCTCCCACCTTTTCTTCCTCCCACCCTTTCTGTCTGTGCACACACACACACAGAGATACACCCAATTGGATCTGTTTCTCTGGGAAACCTTGACTATACATTTTTATGTACAAATGCCTAATAATGGATTGATGTATTCAATAAGGCCAATAATCAATTGGTGTTGGGCCAAAATAAGAGTGACTTAAAAAATTCTGATATGCTGATTCATGAATGGAACAAACTTGACTGCATGGATTGTCGATCAGTTGCAACAAAAATGTATGGTCCTGAACCAAGCAAACATTTTGACAGAAACATCATCTCAGTGATCTAAATTGTATCAGAGATTTTCCCTGGGAATCAGGAAACATGGTGAAAGTATACTTAAGATATCAGAAATCCTACTCTTAGATTTTGTTTATTTAGCAGACCTTGAGACCTGTTGCCTTCTCATAAACGTAGTCAGACCTATGGTCACTGGCTAGGTGACCCTGCATGGGGAGGATCTCTCTGAGCTGCTAGACTTTGTCTGAGAGTTGACCTGTAAGGAAACCTCCAAATTTTGCTGATTAGAGAGCCCTGCCTTAGATTATTCTTTTGGTCTTACCACTCAATAGGCAGTTGTTTCAACCATCCCCTATCTTCTCTGAGCCTTAATTAAACACTTTCAAATTGATATTTGGAATTCTTATACTACAAAAGGAGCAATCATCAGATTTGCCCCACACAGCCTGTCTGTGGAATTTTTTCAGCTTCTCTATTGGCAGCCTCACTCCCCCCACCGCTTTTATCCACGTTCTCTGAGCCTTTTTCTAAGTGGTTGCCCCAAACTGAGATTGTCTTTAGGCCTATAATATTTTAGGCCTGACTTGGTATTTTTCCTTCAGTTTCAAGCCTGCTTTACCTACAATCCTATCCTCCAGCTCCCCAGGTCTAAAATTTATTTAGATCTAAAATTTATTGTTCTGTTTCATCAGACAATTGAAGAACATTTAGTCAGGATTCTCTAGAGAGATAGAACTAATAGGGTATGAATATATGTGTTTATATATATATCCATATGTAAATGGGGGAGAGGATGTGTGTGTAATAGGATGTGTATATATAAACATAAACGTGTGTGTGTGGTGTGCGCATGCACATGTATGTACACACATATACAGAGAGAGAGAGAGAGAGAGAGAGAGAGAGAGAATAAGGAATTGGCTTTTGCAGTGTGGGCTAGCAGGCTGGGACCCAGGAGAGCCAGTGGTATAGATGAAATCTGAAGACAATCTGCTAGACAATTCCCTCTTGCTCAGGTTCCCTCTTGCTCAGGGTAGGTGCTCTTTTTATTCTGTTCAGCCCTGATTTCATGAGACCTGTCCTCATAAATAATCTATTTACTCAAAATTGACCAATTTAAATGTTAATCTCATCCAAAAACATGTTCTAAATTGACACATTAAATTAAACATCATATTAACTCTACCAAACTTTGGTTTGGTTTGGATATTTAGCTAGCATTTATTAAGTGCCTGCTGTTTGTAAGGCACTTTATTTCTATTTGAATCCTATAGCAACCAGCAGGTTGGGCTATACTGCATCATTTTACTGAAGAAGAAACTTAAGCTCCGTGAGGTTAAACACATTGTTCAAGATTTCACAGAACATAAGTGGCAAGCCCAAGGTGATAAACTCAGACTTCTTTAATTAAAAAATTTTGGGGGGACGCCTGAGTGGCTCAGTTGGTTAAGTGATTGACTTCAGCTCAGGTCATGGTCCCATGGTTCATGGGTTTGAGCCTCGTATCGGGCTCTGCTGACAGTGTAGAGCCTGCTTCGGATCCTCTGTCTCCCTCTCTTTCTGGCTCTCTCTCTCTCTCTCTCAAAAATAAACATTAAAAAAAATTTTTTAATTGAAGTATAGTTAACACACAATGTTATATTAGTTTCAAGGGTACAGCATAGCAATTGGACAGCTCTGTAAGTTATGGTATGCTCAAAACAAGTATAACTACCATCTGTCACCATATAGCACTATTATAATATTATTGACTATATTCCTCATGCTTTACCTTTCATTTCTATGACTTCTTCCATAACTGGAATCCTGTACCTCTTATTCCCCTTCACCCATATTTCTTATCCTTCCATCCCCTTCTCTCCCCTCTGGCAACTACCAGTTTGTTCTGTGTTTTTATGGGTATATCTTCTGCTTTTGTTTGTTTGTTCATTTGTTTTGTTTTTTAGTTTCCACATATAAGAATCACATGGTATTTGTCTTTCTCGGTCTGAGTTATTTCACTTAGCATAATACCTTCTATATCCATCCATGTTGCTGCAAATGGCAAGATCTCATTCTTTTTTGTGGTTGAGTAATATTCCACTATATATCTATACTACATCTTCTTAATCCATTCATCTATTGATGGACACTTCGGTTACTTCCATATCTTGGCTATTGTAATTAATGCTACAATAAACATAGGGGTGCATATATCTTTTCAAATTAGTTTTTTCATTGTCTTTGGGTATATACCCAGTAGTGAGGTTGCTAGATCATGTGGTATTTCTATTTTTAATTTCTTGAGGAACCTCCATACTGTTTTCCACAGTGACTGCACAATGTACCTTTTCGCCAACAGTGTAGGTGGGTTCCTTTTCCTCCACATCCTTGCCAACATTTGTTATTTCTTGTCTTTTTTTTTTTTCTTTTTTTAAGAGAGAGAGCCAGAGAGCACAAATGTGCATGTGAACGGGGGAGGGGCAGAGAGAGATGAAGAGAGCATCTTAAGCAGGCTCCACCCTCAGTGCAGAGCCTGACATGGGGGCTCAGACATGGGACTCAGTCTCACCACTGTGAGATCATGACCTGAGCTAAGATCAAGAGTCAGATGGTTAACAAACTGAACCACCCAGGCCCCCCTGTCTTTTTGATTCTAGCCATCCTGCCAGGTATAAAGTGACATTTCATTGTGGATTTGATTTGCATTTCCCTGATGATTAGTGATGCTAAGCATCTTTTCATGTGTCTGTTGGCCATCTGTATATCTTTTTTGGAAAAATGTCTAATCAAGTCCTCCATCCACTTTTAATTGGATTATTTGTATTATGGGTTTGTTTTGTTTTGTTTTGGTTTTGTTCTTGGTGTTGAGTTAAAATCTAACTTGTTTGACTCTAAAGTCTATGCTTTTTATATTGTGCCATGGTATCTGAGAGGTCAGTGTTAGCTTCTGACTTCTTGGTTGTCAGTACCAACCAATAAGTACAACTTACTGATATGCAACTTCGTCAGCTGTATGTTTTTTTTGGTACTTAGAGTGGAATATGGCAGATGTCAGGAAGCAACAGGCATCTGCTCTAGCCAGAAATCTACACCCACATAAACATCAGTTGCCTAATTGTTTTCCTTCATATATCCTGATATTTCTCAGAAGTACACCATCTGCTCATGGAATAGATACCAGAATATGTCTGCAGGAGTTTTTTCTTGTCAAGTTATCTTTCCTCTTATAATGTATTGCTTTGGTTCTTATGCATACTTAATCTAGTCCTGTATGGAAGCACAAAATATCTGCCACCTCATCCACCCCAAGGGAAGGGGGCATATGTAAAATGGATTAAACATGAAGAAGCAGAATGTGTGGAGATTGATTTCAGCTTCTGGGGTTTGATAGGCCTGGCTTTAGATCTTTGTTCTACCTCTTGCTATCTAAGCCTTATTTTCCTCATCTACAAAATGGGGACAGTGAAAATACTGCTTACCTCATAGGGTTTTGGGAAATTAAGGTAGTATTGGAAACATTTAGCACAGTGAATATTTTGTAGTAAGAACTCAATAAATGTTAGGTATTTTTATCATTATCTTTTTTTTTTTTTTCACACATGACTCTCCCTTACTGTGAGTAGACTATGGATAATTGCTGTTTCATTTGCTTTATATGGTAGGTAACATTTTTAAAAAGTCAAACTGGCCTTTCATTAAGTTGTTTATTCAAAAAATATTTAATGTGCATCAAGTATTTCTTCTGGTTACTAGAAAGAAAATGGTGAGCCAAAAGACAGGGTCTAAGACAAGGCCTGAGACCCCTTACAGCCTAGAATCTAATGAGAGAAGGAGATGTTGAACAAATAACCATTGAAAAGGTACCATACATGCAAAATTACAGTGAGGGGAGAATGAGAACAAAGAGGGTGGGGAATTTTATGTTGGGAGTGAGGAATATAACTTTATAAGTGACATTTTAATTATAATGGAATTGTGATGGAATAGGATCTCACTAAAGGAGGAGAAATGCCAAAGTAAAAAAATATTTTAGAGGGACTTATATGTTCATTGTTCCTCCCTTCCTTTCCTTTTTCCCTCCCTAAGTTACTCAAAGCTCATGACAGTGAAGGGTAATGTTCAATTGGCATGCATTGTATGGCTCTTCCAGGTATTAAAAATACTGAGATACTTTTTTTTAATGCTTGGTAAAGAGCTCCTTCTACTCCAAATATTTTGAGTGGCCCTACTCTCACCCCCACTGCCTTAGTCCTAGCTAGATCCTCCTCCAGAACCCATCAGATTTCCCCTAAATCAGCCACTAAAAGGTTGATGCCTGCCACAAAGGGTCCTCAGAGACCAAAAAAGGACGCACTTCCTCTTTGGCAAGCTCAAGTCTATTTTACTAGGTCAGTACTGGTATCATACTGGTTGTAAAATATTTTAATGTTATGTCTGGTTAGGATATCAACATTTCAGTATCTATTTTATCATCTGGGAGAGGTATGATAAAGTGATAAAATGATCTAAGTCAGTCTTAAGAGTTAAATTCTCTTCCTTTGTCTCAATTTGCTTATAGTTTTTAGTTTAGTTTATTATCTGTAACCTTTGAAGCTGACAGCAGGGAATCTAGCATCCATTGTATGAAGTACTAACTTAGTATTTCATCTTAATTTCTTGGTTCATTGCGATTACATTTTACTTCAGGTTTGCTTGTTGTAATGACAGAGTCACAGAAGCTATAATCTATTATCCAAATAGGGTTTAAAATGTGTAGGTCTAATCCCAGTAGGTTTGCAGAGGGCACAACTTCAAATCTTTTTCCAAAGAATTAAAAGCATAGTTCTAGTTAGCACATAGAAAAAGGCTGTTTCTCCTAATACTATTTTGGATATTGAGAACTAACTTGTTTCAACTCCAATGATTGAGCTGACAAATCAGCCAATTTAGACATGTTTAGTTTTATTATTTCCTGTATATATGGAAGTGGAATTGTAGAATTTGCCATGGGGTATTTAAAAAAAAAATTTTTTTTTAATGTTTATTTATTTTTGAGACAGAGAGAGACAGAGCATGAACGGGGGAGGGTCAGAGAGAGAGGGAGACACAGAATCTGAAGCAGGCTCCAGGCTCTGAGCTGTCAGCACAGAGCCTGATGCGGGGCTCGAACTCACGGACTGTGAGATCATGACCTGAGCCGAAGTCGGACGCTTAACCGACTGAGCCACCCAGGCGCCCCTGCCATGGGGTATTTAATAAAAAGAAATGTGCTTTATGTATTTTATGGTCTTAATGTTTATTTGGAGGCATCTGGGTGGCTCAGTCAGTTAAGTGTCTAAGTCTGATTCAGGTTATGATCTCATGATTTGTAGATTTGAGCCCTGCATTGGGCTCTGCCCTGACAGCTCGGAGCCTGGAGTCTGCTTCAGATTCTGTCTCCCTCCCTCTCTCTCTGCCCCTCCCCAATTTGTGTGCTCTCTCTCTCTCTTTCTCTGTCTCAAAAATAAAAAAAACATTTAAATAAAATAAAATATTTATTTTGAGAGAGAGAGAGAGTGTGTGTGTGCATGTGAGAGAGAACAGGGGAGGAACAGAGAGAGGGAGAGAGAGAATCCCAAGTAGGTTCCTCACTGTCAGCACAGAGCAATATGGGGCTCAGTCTCACAAACTGCGAGATCATGACCTGAGCTGAAATCAAGAGTCAGACACTTAACCAACTGAGCCACCCAGGTGCCCCTATTTTGTGGTCTTTTAAACCACTGGATAGTTATTACTTCTGTAGATGTTTAAGTGAGGAATTAAAGTTTTTAGGACATATGAGTGGGAACTTCCAGGGTACTTCCCTGAACTATCACTAGAAACAAGGGCTTCTTTTTCACCTTTTGTGTATGAGCTATGTTTGACCTATTTGATCTCTCATGATAAGGAAATTGGGTTCTGGGAAGCAGCAGCTTTTCCTTTCCATACATTGTGTATGCATGCCACCTAACTAACCACAGGTTTTAAAAATAAGCAATATTATTATTCCAAAGTTTCCATCTGAGCTGACAAGCATCAGTCTTAGCCAGCAACTTATCATTTCTAATGATGAATAGACAGTATTTGGAGAATAAAAGACTGCTGAGCAAGTAGCCTTTGTCACATAAAAAAAATAAAAAAAGAATTCTCAGGGCAGTGTAGAAAATTTCCACAGATTGTAAAGACAAAAGTAGCAGGGGGCTGCTTTAATTTCTACATCTTCACATAGCATGGAATTTTAACGCAGTAATTATTTTGGCATTTAATGCTAATGAGTTAACTTTTATCTAGCAGATACATAGCATTTATATTTTGGTAGGAAAAAATACAGAACATCACAGTAGAAGTTCAAAGATTTCAGGAAGTTTTATTGAGATAGGAAAATGGATAACAAGGCCACGAGGGAGTATGCCCATCTCAAAGGAAAAGAAAGCATTGAAAGCCTTCCCTGACTATCACTGGGGAAAAGAGGATACAAGAGAAGAGCAGTACCAATGGAGGGGATATAGGAGCATCTACCTGCATTTGGCAAGAAAGGTGGCATTATGGGCAGCCAATCCGACCAATCTGCCCTAAGATAGATTGGTGGTGAGGTTATCAGTCTATTCAGAACCTGACAGAGCATGTCAGTCTATTCCACTGATCCTGTGAGTATCACAGTGTCATAAAATGATGGAATTTGGAGGATAATTCATTTGGTTTAATATTTATTGAGCATGTACTATTATAGCTGGCCCTGCCTAGGCATTGAAGATAAATCAGTTAACAAGATACCCTAGGTTTCTGCCCTCAAAAAGGTTATCATTAACTAAATTACAAATACGATTTTGGGTAATGGAAAATGCTACGAGGAGAAATGAAGAGTAAGGTAAGGGGATAGCAAATGATGGTTGAGTTGTTTTAGATAGAGTGGTTAGAAATTGCTTTTTGTGGAAGATACAGTTAGTTAGGGATTTGGATGATATGGAGTTGCCAAGCATATAAATGTCTTTGAGAAGAGCATTTCAGGCAAAGAAATACCAGTGAACTGGGTCTGAGGTGGGAATAATTTTGCATATTTGAGGAACGGCCAGAAAGTTAGTGAAGTAAGTTGTAAGTTAGGGAGTGTGGGCAAAAATGAGATGGAAGAGATAGTTAGAGCCAGATCATGTAGAGTTAGGCCTTAGTAAGGAGTTTAGATTTTATTCTAAATACTATGGAAAGACATTGGAAGGTTTTCAGTGGGGGATTGATGTTATATGTTCCATGTTTTAAAAATGATTACTCATATGTTATGTGAAGGTTAGACTATAGAAGGGTAAATATAAAAACAAGGGAAGCCAGTTAGGAGATAATTGCAGTATTTCAGATGAGTATGTGAATGAAGATGCACCAAGTGGTAACAGTAGAGTAGTGAGAAATGGTTTGATTCTGGCTTTGTTTTGATAGCAGACGTAAGAGGACTTGCTGATGGGTTTGAGTGAGAGAAAGGCAAAAGCCAAGAACTGAGTTTTAACCTGAGAAACTGGGTGAATATTTGTGCTCACTACTATAAATTCTCTAAGAAACCAATGCCAGGGAGGATGCTGTAATTATAAGTTATTGTTATCCATTTTTCCTTAAATGACCATACACAGTCTCTTAATCTGTCATCATCAGCCCCCAAAACCTGCCAGGTCATCCATCATCAGAGGGGCATGATTACAGTGTTTTACAGAGCCAGAATTGGCTCAAATCCTGATTCTTCCATTTACTATATGTATGACATTGGCATGTTAATCACTGTGCCTCAGTTTCTTCATCTGGAAAATGGGGATAAAAATAATGGTGCTTATACATTAAGAAAATCATTTACCATGATCAAGTGGGATTTATTCCTAGGATGCAAGGATGGTTCAGTATTCACAAATAAATCAATGTGATATATCACATCATCAAGAGAAAGGATAAAAACCATATGATCGGGGTGCCTGGGTGGCTCGTTGGCTGAGCATCTGACTCTTAATCTCAGCTCAAGTCTTGATCTCAGGGCCCTGAGTTTAAGCCCCATATTGGGCTCTGCTCTGGGTGTGAAACCTACTTAAAAATAACCCAAACGTATGATTATTTCAATAGATGCAGAAAAAGCATTTGACTAAGTACAACATCCATTCCTGATAAAAACCCTCAACAAAGTGGGTTTGGAGGGAACATACCTCAACATAATAAAGCCCATATTTGAAAAAACCACAGCTAAAATCATACTCAATGGTGAAAAACTGAGAGCTTTTGCATTAAGATCAGGAACAAGACAAGGATGTTCACTCTCACCACTTTTATCCAACATTGTACTGGAAGTCCCAGCCATAGCAATCAGATAAGAAAAAGAAATAAAGCCATCCACATTGGTAAGGAAGAAGTAAAACTTTCACTATTTGCAGATGACAACCTGTAAACCCTGAAAAACTCCACCAAAAATCTACCAGAACTGATAAAGGAATTCAGTAAGGTCACAGTATACAAAATCAGTATACAGAAACCTGTTTTATTTCTATACACTAATAACAAAGCAGCAGAAACAGAAACTAAGAACATAATTCCATTTATGACTGCACTAAAATAATAAAAATAAAATAAAATAATAAACTTACCCAACAAGTTGAAAGACCTGCAGCATGAAAACTATAAAACACTGATGAAAGAAATTGAAGATGACAAACATAGAAAGATTTTCCATGCTCATGAATTGGGAGAACAAATATTGTTAAAATGTCCCTACTATCCAAAGCAATCTATAGATTTAGTGCAATACCTATCAAAGTACTAGCAAACATGTTTCACAGAAATAGAACAAATAATCCTAATATTTGTATGGAACCACAAAAGACCCTGAACAGCCAAAGAGGTCTTGATAAAAGAAGAAAAAACTGGAAGTATCACAATTACAGATATCAAGATATACTATAGAGCTGTAGTAATCAAAACAATATGGTACTGGCACAAAAATTGACACATAGATCAATGGAACAGAATACAAAGCCCAGAAATAAATCCATGATTATATGGTCAATTAATTTTTGACAAATGAAGTGAGAATATGCAATGGGAAAAGACAGCCTCTTCCACAAATGGTGTTGAGAAAAATGGACAGCTACATGCAAAAGAGTGAAAACTGGACCACTTTCTCATACCATACACAAAAATAAACTCAAAATGGATTTAAGACCTAAATGTGAGACCAGAAACCATAAAAATCCTAGAAGAGAACATAGGCAGTGATTTCTTTGATATCAGCTGTAGCAACATTTTTCTAGATATGTCTCCTGAGGTAAGGGAAACAAAAGCAAAAGTAAGCTACTTGGGCTACACCAAAATAAAATGCAATGCACAGCAAAGGAAACAATCAAAAAAACTAAAAGACAACCTACAGAATGGGAAAAGATATTTGAAAATGACATCCATTAAAGGGTTAGCATCCAAAATATATAAAGAACTGATACAACTCAAAACCAAAAAACAAAAACAAAAACAAAAAAACAAAAAAACACCGAAAACAAATAATTTGATTAAAAATGGACAGAAGACATGAACAGGCATTTCTCCAAAGAAGACATACAGATGGCCAACAAATGCATGGAAAGATATTCAGTATCACTCATCATCAGGGAAATACAAATCAAAACCACAAAACCAAAATGACTAAAATCAAAAACACAAGAAAGAACAAGTGTTATTGATGATGTGGAGAAAAAGGAACCATTGTGCACTGTTGATGGGAATGCAAACTGGTGTAGCTACTGCAGAAAATAATATGGAAGTTCCTCAAAAAATTAAAAATAGAATTACCATATGATCCAGTAATTTCACTACTGGGTATTGAAAGAAAGATAAATGAAAGAAAGAAAATGAAAATACTAATTTCAAATGATATGCACCCATATGTTTATTACAGCATTGTGCAGGGACAGAAGCATTGATCTAGTCATGTTTATGTTCATGACATGGATTCTAGGCCAAATGCTACCTTTAATTAGTTGCCCTATGTCAAAAAAGTCACTCAGCCTCTTTGCACTGTAGTGCTTTGCATGTACAGTAAGAAGAAGGGAGCAGGTGATCTTGGGTTCTGTGCTAATCACTGCACCAGTAATGTAAGATTTAAGTGATCTTGTAACATTTTAATTGTCTTTATTGAGTCTTATTCAAAGGAGTCGTCCACAGAACCATTTGAAAAATATTGGCTGTAGATAGGAGTTGAGGGAGAAGTTAAAAATAGAATCAGATAAATAGATTTTCCCTAAATAAAGCAGTAATCAGCTTCACAGAATCCGAGTATTGGTATAAGGAGAGAGTAGCAGGGTACTTTTAAGAGCTCTTCCTGGGAAACTTTGTGGCTACCAGATAACATTAGTCCAACCTTGCTGTGTCCTGCCCTGAGCTCATGTGCCATTCATAGTTACTGCCTCTACAGTTTGGCATTCTTCTCCCCAATGCTGCCTACAGACTTTACTTGCTTCCATGAAGTGCACTGCTGTCAGACTGTCCCTAAGCATGCTTTATCTGCTCCTGTAATGGGGGCCCAGACTGCTTACTTCTTCTGGAAGAAACCATCTGGCCCACCTGTTTGGCTTTCTAGGATATCTGGTACATTTTGGTGATTATATTTCCTTTCATTTCCCATTGTCAGTGTTGTCTCCCATAGTTGACCCAGTGGATGGGCCATCTAGTCCTTGGACTGTGGCATTCTTGCTAGAACTCCCGAGCCCATTCTGACAGCTGGGTCCAAGGTTTTCATCTTCACAACAGTTTTTAGGTCTGCAGGGGTTGGACCACTCACAAATATTGCCCGGTGTCACCTCCAAAAGGCTAGTTGTTCATCATGAGCTTTCTGGTGGAAGGTCTGATCTACATGGCTCATTCTTTCAGGAATGAGCTGAAAGCTACTAGTGCTATACCAAGGAGCATCTGGTACCATTCCTTAACACCCTAGCCATCCATTTAGTTCTACTGACTCTCATGGAAGCAGTATGTTACTTACTATGGCTTGTTGAAAAAGTCAGATAGTGGGTTTGGCATATTGTCAGGACTAGAGCCAGATATCTGACCCACAGGCTACTATTATTTTTTTCAAAGGATGCTGTCAAAGGGTTTGAAAGGATATAAAGCTCATTTACTGGACAAGTTTATTATTTTGACATAAAATAGATCTACAAGGCATTTACATGGAGCTAAGGATAAAAACAGTGAAAAAGGCACATATTCTTCCTGATAAGGTCTGAGGCATTGAGAGGACTAGGGAGCAGTTACAGATTCTTTTCAAGATGTCTTTCATGCATGTATGCAAATTGAGTAATAGAAATGGTTCTAAATGTGCTATGTTTGGTCAAGGTAGATGTGCAAATTATTATTGGTTATATTTTCTTTGGTTATATGGAACTATTTTATTTTTAATTTTTTTAATGTTTATTTTTTTTGAGAAAGAGAGACAGAGCGGGAGTAGTGGAGAGACAGAGAGAGAGGAAGAGACCGAATCTGAAGTAGGCTCCAGGCTCTGAGCTGCCAGCACAGAGCCTGACATGGGGCTTTAACTCACTAACCGTGAGATCATGTCCTGAGCTGAAGTTGGATGATTAACCGACTGAGCCACCCAGGCACCTCTTTATGGGACTATTTTAAAAGAAATGAACACAAATCCCTGTCGTATAGATGGCATTAATAGATAATAAGTAAGAATTTATTGTTTAAGTAAAATAATGAAATGTTTTACTACAAATGTTGGGAAACATTACTGTCAACAGAAAAAGTACTTCAATATTTATACTTAAAAAAATTTTTTTAATGTTTATTTTTGAGAGAGAGAGAGCACGAGCGGTGGAGGGGCAGAGAGAGAGGGAGACACAGAATTCAAAGCAGCCTCTGGGCTCTGAGGTGTCAGCACAGAGCCTGATGCGGGGCTCGAACCCACAAACCTGAGATCATGACCTAAGCCGAAGTCGGAGGCTTAACCGACTGAGCCACCCAGGCGCCCCTCAATATTTGTACTTTTGACCCCCAAATGAAATTTAGGTGGCTAACTTCAAAATGATTCATATTTACTTAAACATAGTATTGATTTGTGCATTGTTAGGCACTCTAAATATTTATACTCTTTCAATCTTCAAATGTTTTTACGTGGTTCCTATGGTAGAAAGAAAACAGTCAGATATAAATTCAAATCCCAGCACTGCCACTTATGAACATGTTTAACCTTTTTAACTTTTAATTTTTCTTCTGTAAAATTGGGATAATAATAATGTTTAATTCATAATATTTTCAAGATAACGTACATAAAATATCTAGTGCCTGGCACATTTAAGTACTCAATAAATGTTAATTATTTATATTAGCACAATACCTTACATATAATAGATTCTTATAAACATTTGTTGAATGAATGAATGAACAAGTAAATAACTTTATTATCACAGAACTTCAGGAATATTTTATCATTTATTATAATTTTACTCTGTTCTTTTTCATAGATCCAACGTATCACATTTTTTCTTCTGTGAATACGTGTCCCCTTTCTTAACCTTAGCCGTTTGGTGTCATGCCAGGGAATCATGGAATATCATGTTTCTGAGGCTAGGGTTTATTGGCCGTTTGTCAAGGGGGTCATCCTTTATTTATTTGGGAACAAAATGGACATGGAGCTACCATACACAAGATTTGGGGTATTTCCCTCCCAAGAGATAAGTTATGAACATTAAACATAAACATGAAAAGTAACAAGAACTTGAGGTGTTCTTAAGATTTCATCATGACTTGCCCTATATCATAAGGATTTTTCATGCTCGCTATTTTGAAATATTTATTGGAAGAAAGTGGAATATACGTTTCAGTGTGCCAAGTGAGACCAGAAAAGTTGCACTTGGATTTTGTCACTAACAATCATGTTTAGTATGAAACAAGGAGGCAGATCAGCTCAGCTCCAATGAAGCAATAACTGGACAAACATTTACTTGTCTTCCTCTCCTACAGTTAGATGTGAATGGGGATTCATCATTGTTAGGAAATTTAGAACAATAAAAGGAAAGGAGCCTCATAGAAAAAGAGCTGAGCAAACAGATGTGGGTACTATTTGATTACTTCTTAATTTTGTTTTTAATAGAAAATAAAATAATTTTATTGAAAAACCATTCTGACTGATGTCTGTTTCTAGAAATTTTGAAATTTTCCTGTACTGCTTCACACAAAAACTGATAGACTAATTTCTGGCCTAAAGAAGAGGGCTCCCTAATCAGTGGCCAAGAAATTCCTCAAGCAGTGTCTCACTTTTATTTATTTATTAATTTAAAAACTATTGAAGTATAATTAACATACAATGGGATATTTGTTTCGGATGTATAACGTATTGATTAGACAATTCTGTACATTACTCAGTTCTCATCAGAATAGGGGTAGTCACTATCTGTCACCATACTTACAATATTGAATGTATTCTCTATGGTATACTTTTCATCTCTGTGACTTATTTATTTTATAACTGGAAGTTTGTATCTCTTTTTTCTTTAAGTTTATTTACTTAGAGAGACAGAGTGAGAGAGCATGGGACAGGTAGGAAGAAAGGGAGAGAGAATCCCAAGCAAGCTCCACACTGTCAGCACAGAGCCCAATGTGGGACTCGAGCTCATGAACTGTGAGCTCATGACCTGAGCCAAAACCAAGAGTGGGATGCTTAACCAACCAAGCCACCCAGGCATCCCTGGAAGTTTGTACCTATTAATCACCTTTATCTACTTCAACCCTCCTCCCACCCCCCACGCCTCCACCACCACCACTCTCCTCTTTCCTGACAATCACCAGTTTGTTCTCTGTATTTAAGAGTTTGTTTTGGTTTTTTAGATTTCGAATTAAGTGAAGTCATATGGTACTTGTCTTTCTTGTGTGACTTACTTCATTTAGTATAACACTGACTGGGTCCATCCATGTTGTCACAAGTGGTAAGATCTCATTCTTTTTTATGGTGGAGTAATATTCTATTGTGTATGTATATGTATGCCTGTATATATGCATATATATGTGTAAGTATGTGTTTGTGTATGCACACACACATGCATATACCACATCTTATTTATCCACTCATCTTTTGATAGACACTTGTGTTGTTTCCATATCTTGGCTATTGTAACTAATGTTGCAGTCAACATAGGGGTGCATATGTCTTTTCAAATTAGTATTTTATTTTCTTTAGGTAAATACCTATTAGTGGAGTAGTGGAATTACTTGATCATATGGTATTTTTATTTTTAATTTTTTGAAGAACCTCCATACTGTTCTCCACAGTGGCTATGCCCATTTACATTCCTACCAAAAGTGTACAGGAGTTCTGTTTTCTCCACGTGTACAGGGGTTCTGTTTTCTCCACATCTTTGCCAACACTTGTTATTTCTTTTTGATGCTTCCATTCTTACCGGTCTGAGGTGATATCTCATTGTGGTTTTGATTTTAATTTCCCTAATAATTAGTGATGCTGAGCATCTTTTCATGTGTCTGTTTGTCCTCTGTATGTTTTCTAGAAAAATGACTATTTAGGTCCTTTGCCCATTAAAAAAATTTTTTTTTAAGTTTATTTTTGAGGGCAAGAAGGGAGAGAGCAAGTGGGGCAGGGGCAGAGAGAGAGGGGGACAGAAGATCCAAAGCAGGCTCTGTGCTGACAGTAGAGAGCCCAATGTGGGGCTCAGACTCATGAACCATGAGATCATGAGCTGAGCTGATGGCAGACACTTAATCGACTGAGCCACCCAGGTGCCCCCCCCACCCCTTGCCCATTTTTAAAAAGTTTTTATTCATTTATTTTGAGAGATAGCATGAGCAGGTGAGGGGCAGAGAGAGAGGGGGATAAGAATCCCAAGCAGGCTCTGTGCTTAGAGCAGAGCCTGACATCAGGGGCTCAATCTCAGTAACTGTGAGATCATGACCTGAGCCAAAATCAAGAGCTGGATGCTTAGCCAACTGAGCCACCCAGCCTACCCAGTTTTTCATCAGATTAGTTTTATGTGTGTTGACTTGTATAAGTTTATATATATATTTTGGCTATTATCCACTTAGTTCATATGTTTCATTTACAAATATTCTCCTATTCAGTAGGTTGGCTCTATTTTGTTGATGGTTTTTTTTAATGTGCAAGCTTTTTATTTTGGTGTAATCCCAACAGCTTATTTTTGCTTTTGTTTTGCTTGCCTGAGGATCTGGTGCTAAGGCCAATGTTGAAGAGATTATTGCCTATGTTTTCTTTTAGGAGTTTTGTGGTTTCAGGTCTCACATCTAGGTCTTTAATTCATTTTTAGTTTATTTTTTGTATATGGTGTAAAAAAGTGGTCCAGTTTCATTCTTTTGCATGCAGTGGTCTAGTTTTCCCAGCACCATTTATTGAAGATAGTTTTTTCCTCATTGTATATTCTTGCCTCCTTTGTGGTAGGTTATTTGACCATGAGTGTGGGTTTATTTCTGGGCTGTCTATTCTAATGATCTATGTCTCTGTTTTTGTGTCACTACCATACTGTTTTGAATAGTATAGGTTTGTAGTACATCTTAAAATCTGGGACTGTGATACCTCCAGCTTTGTTATTCTTTCTCAGGATTGCTTTGTCTATTTGGGATCTTCTGTTGCATACAAATTTTGGGATTATTTTGTCTAGTTCTGTGAAAAATGTTGTTGGTATTTTGATAGGGATTTCATTGACTCTTGTTTTGGGTAGTGTGGACATTTTAATGATACTTATTCTTCTAGTCCATGGTATATATTTTCATTAGTGCTGTCTTCAATTTCTTTCATTAGTGTCTTGCAATTTTCAGAGTATAGGTCTTCTACTTTCTTGGTAAAAATTATTCCTAGATATTTTATTCTTCTTGGTGCAATTATAAATGAGTTTGTTTTCTTAATTTCTTTTTGCTGCCTCATTATTAGTGTATAGAAGTGCAACATATTTCTGTATATTTTGTATCCTGCAACTTTACTGAATTAATTTATCAGTTCTAATTTTTTTTTTTTTGGGTTGAATCTTTTGGGTTTTCTATATATAGTATCATGTCATCTACAAATAGAGATTATTTCTTTCTTACCAGTTTGGATGGTTTTTATTTTTTTCTCTTTTCTGATTGCTGCAGCTAGGACTTACAGTACTATATTGAATAAAAGTGATGAGAGTGGACATCCTTTTCTTTTTCCTGAACTTAGATGAAAAGCTCTCAGCTTTTCACCGTTGAGTGGTAGTGCCTGCCTGGTGTGGCAGTGCAGGAGCCACTTTGGAGGCTGGGGCTGCCTGCCTGGTGTGGCAGTTCAGAAACCACTTTGGAGGGATGCCTGCCAAGGCAGATAATTTTGACAGCGTAGGTGGGTCTGTGGGGAAATGCCAGGATGGGGGCATGGGGTGCTAGCAAGGAAGATGGAGAGTGTTAGCACTCATTCCCACAAGTGTCCAGCCATCTAAGCAGAGGGGTTGGGGAAAGGGAAGGTGTGGGCAGGAAGTAGAAGAGAAATGGCTCCTGTGAGCACTTTTGTTGCCAGAGAAATCGCCTGCACATCCCTTCCCCTTCTGCACATATTCTAAAATTATTCAGTAAATCTCCTTCACATATACCCCAGGTGCTTTTCATACTGCTATTTCTGTGCTGTGTTTAGCCCAAGTTATTTAGTATACTGGCTCATAAGGATGGGGACTCAGTTTTCTGCTCCTCTCTGGCTCTCCTGGAGTTAAGTCCCAATGGTTTGCAAAGCCAGGTGTTATGGGGATTATCTTGCCAATGAGGGTCCCCAGTGTCAGGGGTATCTGATCCTTTCACTTCTCCATACTTGTGATGTCCCTCCCATTTGTGGTTGGTCACACATGGTGGGCGGATTTGGTTCCCAACTGTGTTTCTGCCCTCCTACCCTTTTCGATGTGACCTTCCCTTTATGGTTAGATGTGGAAGGTCTGTTCTGCCAGTCATCCGGTTGTTTTCAGAGTTAGTTGCAAAGATGTAGCTGTTATCTTGGTGTGTCTGTGCAACAGGGTGAGCTTAGGATCCTCCTATACCACCATCTTCCCAAAACTCCAGTGTCCTACTTTTATTGTCTGGTTTTATATTCCTTCTGGATTTCTTTCTTTTTTTGTATTGAATTTAAATATATTCAATAGTTGTTTTTTCATTATTTTGTTTTTATATATAGAGGTGACTTTTTTTTTGTAGTTTTATGGTTTTATTAACGCAAATACAACATGCACATAAACTGATTCGTTTGCTTTGCAGCCTGGCATTGGCATTGATCACTCTGATGGCCAGCTGGGCTGCTCTTTCCACAGTGGCTTTGTGGTTCTTGGAGGAGACATTGTAAGAAATCTCTGCATGGTAAGATTTGTAGAACATGAGTAGCACTTCAAGCTCTTTGATGTTGTGGACTAGGAACTTCCAGAAGCAACTGGGCAGCATGTGCTTTGTTTTCTTGTTGCTCCTGTAACCAGTGTTGGTCTATCAAGATCTGGTCCTTGAATCTTCTGTGCGCCCTATTGTCAGTGCCTCTGGATTTCCCTTATTTGTGCTTAATTTTGACGTATCAATCGACCATGATGTTGAGTAGGAGATGGCTACCACCTCCACAGGCAGCACTGAGGGAGAAATAAAAAACAAAAAACAAAAAACAACTTTACTTTTTAATTCTACTTTGACTGAATGACATTGGTCAGTATCAGGATGGCAGTGAGAAGGTTAGTTGCCTGTTAAGATGGCTCTTTTTTTTTTTTTTTAATTTTTTTTTCAACGTTTTTTATTTATTTTTGGGACAGAGAGAGACAGAGCATGAACGGGGGAGGGTCAGAGAGAGAGGGAGACACAGAATCGGAAGCAGGCTCCAGGCTCCGAGCCATCAGCCCAGAGCCTGACGCGGGGCTCGAACTCACGGACCGTGAGATCGTGTCCTGGCTGAAGTCGGACGCTTAACCGACTGCGCCACCCAGGCGCCCCAAGATGTCTCTTTTTTTGATGCATTGATTCTGCTTCAGGATTTCCTTGAAGGAACAGAAGCTTGAGCATGCATTAGGTTGCATCATAAGAAAATGCTGATATTTGACTGATTTTGACTTACAAAACTGGCAGTTTCACATAATTCAGCCTAATTAATCTGAGTTGGATTCCTGCCTCAGGGTAGAATTATTTCAACCAGGTTCAGAGAGATTGATATATAAGGTGGAGTGCTACTTTCACAACTAGTAATGGCCACCATAACTGCTGTGGGAAACATCTCCTGACACACTCTGGCCAGAGTGACAGTTCCGCTTTGTAGGTAGATCTACACAGGAAATTAAATGATAAGTCAGTTCTTAGCAAAGCTACAGCCTGTATTCCATCAAAGAGTATGTATATCTCTTTTGAAGGAGAAAAAAAAGATTATTAAAAAATACCATTAAAATATGTACAAACATAAAACTAGGTATAAACCATTTTTAATCACCAAGATTTATGTAACAATGAAACAAAAACTGTAAATCAAATACAAACAAAAGTACAAAACCAATATAATTTAGGTGAACCATATTGATTTAATAGAACAGGTTTTTTTTCCCCCTCTAAATCGCAGATTGCATCATTGACATGGCACTGATTTCAACAGTGAGTCTTTTGAGACTGCATGATTAACTATACATATGCATGTAAACACTCAGTTTTCTCAGCATCATCTCTGCTGTGAAACCTCCATTTGTACAGCAAAGAGTGATGCCATTTAGTTTTTCCTTGGTGTGGATTTGATCAATTCTACTCTTTTGGATAGAAGTTAGGCATTTCACAATTAAAAGGTACTATTTGGAGCCAGAGCTACCTTAAGCACAAATGCCTCTTTGTTTCTGGTCACCCTTATTAGGATTCAGAGGGTAGCTCTTTGGTGATCTAGGTTTATGTGAGGATCTTCTGTTAGATTTCACACCTTATGGGGAGCCCTGTGCCTTATCTATAACATTTTACTAGTCTTAAATATAGAGTAATTAGTAAGTAAAGGGTTTTCAGTTGCTATTGTTTTAATAATATCTTGTTGAATTTAAGACCCATCTATGAATTATCCTGCCTTGGTTGAGTTTGTATCCGTCTGCTTTTCTTTTCAGTAGACATTTTTTTTTTCTGTCAACTATCATTAGATTAGAAAAACATTACCAAGTTCCCATCCAAACCTTCCATTTCCTAATTGCTGACAAAGGATTATGGACTTGAGTCTTTATGGATATGAAAAAGATAAGTAATGACTCAGGAATTAAATAACTGTACAGAGATTTTAATATCAATTCTGTAGTCAACATTGCGAAAATATCATTTTATTATTTTAGGAAGAATAAACAACAACAAAAAAATCTTTTTAAAAGAAACCTCAATTGTATCAAAGATCCCCTTGTAGTAGGTTTTTTTTTTTTTTTAAAGAAAAAGTGTCCAAACTCAATTACATTCTTTCCTTTGATTTATAGTTGGTGAGTAGACAAAGGGCTCTTGGTCTAAATGTCAGCTGTTACTTAAGATATAAGGCAAGAAAAATAGTTCATACTCTTAAATGATTTCTGATGGGGTACGTTAACTATTCAATTATTGATGAAATTAAGACATTGCAAGATGATTTTAAGGAGCAACATTCTAAGATGTAGCATATAATTTAGTTAATTTGAATATTTGTAATATATCCTTCTATTGTAATTGTAAGCTTTTAGTGACTGAAACATTAGAGACAAAGAACAGTCAGAGAGAATGAAATTATGTTTCTTTATATATCACTCATTAGTGTATTCAACAAACATTAATTGAGCATTTAGCCCTTGACCTCGATACCAGAGATATAGACAAATCAGTGCTTTTCTGCTAGTTCTCCATCTGGAAAACTACTCATTCTCCCAGATTCAGCTCAGAGGATATTCCCTGTACACAGATAATTAGTTGGTCAAGGCTTTGTGCTTTGTATGTTACTAGTTTATTATATATTACTTGCATATTAATAAATAGATATAAGTAACACATATACCAACTCAATATATCTACCAACTTGAGTGTAAACTCTTCAAGGACGGGTTTCACTGTTAAACTTTTAATACCTTTCCTTTTTTCATTTTGTTTTCCTATTTAAATTGTGGTAATCTTTATGTCTCATTCTCTAAATGTTATATAAATAGCACTTATTTATGTAGTTAAATATTTCTTGATTTTTATTGGCATCATAGTATCACATGTATAAGCCATAATTGATTTAGCTATTCCTCTACTTTTGGACAATTAAGTTATTTCCTGTTTTCTAGTATTATAATAATGCTGAAATCCTTGAAGATACTTATCCATATCTCTGATAATTCGTTTAGAGTTATACATTTCTAGAAGTGATATTACTGTATCAAATGATGTGAGCCCTGTAAAAGTTCTCACCATAAATGGCCAAATTGCTTTCTAAGAAGTCTGTTCCGTGGGTAATAAATGAGAATGCCTGTTTTATCTTACCCACTCTTCCCAAACCTAGACATATCATTCCAAAAACCTTTGACAATTTGGTATGCAACACCAAATAGCTCTTTTTTTGATTTCTTGAGTGATTTTATGTTTTATGTTATCTGCCCTAGTAATTTGGGCACTTGTGTTTTTAATCATTTGACTATTTTCTGTAGTAGTTTCTAGGCAAAGAGAGGTTTAAAAGGTTAAAGAAAACTAAAATTCAAAATATACTTAAAAAAAAAAAAGACTGTGGAGTCCAACATGGGGCTCAATTTCACAACTGTGAGCTGAGCTGAAATCAAGAGTCAGGCACTTAATGGCTGAACCACATAAGCACCCCTTAAGTCAGTTTTTAATTTTTTTGGTAAGTTTATTTATTTATTTTTGAGAAAGAGAGAGAGACAGAGACAGAGACAGAGAGACAGAGAATCCCAAGCAGGCTTCATGCTTTAAGTGCAGAGCCTGACATGGGGCTTGAACTCACGAGATCATGACCTGAGCTGAAATCAGGAGTCCAATGCTTATGGACTGAGCGACCCAGGTGCCCCAAGTCAATTTTTAATTGTTGATAAGTACAGATACTAAGGTATTTACCATTGTGGTAAAAATAACTTATGAAAAAGATACCCTTATCCTTGTTGTTCAGTCACATATCACATATGTGTCATTCTTTCCCCCAGTTTGCAGAATAGCATAAGGTATGTCAAGGAAATCTAAGGAATTAAAATAATATAATAAACTGTTGTAGGATCCTTTACCTCAAAACCCCAGGGTTCATTGTCTTGCCACTTCAAAGAATGAAGAGGTAGACACAAAATGAGCAGTAGGCAAAAGTTTATTTGAGTATAAGATTGGAAAGTAAGAATAGTATGAAACCTCTCTTTATAGAGAAGGGGCTTTCGAAGGTGAAAGCCTGTGACAATAGTCAAGGGCCTTTGTTTTATAAGGTTTTGGTCAGCCCTCCTTTCCCTTCCCCTTCCTTGTTTCTTCTCAGGTTCTACTCTCATTGGCTAGGTAACTCTAAATGCCTAGTCATTCCTTCTTGATTGACTCATTTCTGTAGATGAGGGGTGGGTGGTAAGTTTTATGGTTTATTTTTAGTTAGATATTTTTTCAAATTCCTGAGGGGAAGGTGAAGGTGAGGGGGAATAAGTGGTATCTGTTACGTTCTTAAGAGGAACCTTACGCCTGAGGGGGTTTGCTGTGGTCAGACACTCCTAGCATTGTTTCAAAATATGTGTTTTTCCCCACCCAGGGGCTTCAGGTCTTTCCCTTGCCTACTGAATCCTATCTTTTCCTATCATAAAACTAGGATGGCATATCCTTAGTTAAAATTAAACAAAAGCAATAATGAAAATAAAAAACTCTGGCCATACCAAATGTTGGCAAATTTGTAGAGCAATTAGGACTCTCATGCTGATGTGGGCTAGCAAGATCAGGACTGAGTATGTGGAAGTATGAAATGCTTTCCTCTCAATCCTCCCCTAATTTTTAACTTTATCTCTTGATTTGCCTGAGATCTAGGGTGAGGCTCTTACTGACATTTGTGAAGGATAGAAAATGGCTCCATAAGAGTCCTTAAAGCCAGAGTGAGATAAGAGATAAAAGCACTCCTGAGAGAAAAGAATCCTCACAACAAATGAAGGTGTCTGTCCCCATGAGAAGGGAGAATTAGCATAGGATACAGATGTGAGACTAAAATTTTTTCCTGCTTAGACCCTTGTGGGTGCTTATGACCCTGGAACAGAGATAGGTGTATGGTAAAGTTGAAAGCACTTTATTACTATGAGCCCTGCTCATAGTTTCTGCTGTCAATTCCTTCTGCCTTCATATGTGAAGAGATGAACAAGTGGAAATAATTTCTTTCCAGGTGTGGACTAGAGGTCAAGACTGGGTTAACATCAGTCTATTAGTGACCAGAATAGGGTTGTAGGTGGTGGTTATGCCAGGAACTTGGAGGCAGGCAGGATGATGTTCCAGGCACCAAATTTGAGAAAGTAGGTATTTCAAAGGATATCAAAAGTTATTACCACCATGTGGGTTCCTTGCCAAACATGATTATTTGTGACAAGGGAAATTGTACTAGCCAAGAAGAATGTTGGCTAGTATAAGAGCAGTAGAAATAGTAAGCTGTGTAAATTCTATGTGAGATATTCCTTATCCTCTTTGGAGTATCCAAGAAACACCAAAAGAATAGAAAGGCTGCTGTTTGGCAAGTTGGGGACTATTATTCTAGTGACATTGGGAAAGAGCTTTAAAGTGGTCATGTGTAAGCTCCACAAACAAATGGTAGCAAGGGAGTAATTTGATTTAAAATGGATTTTTATAAAATAAATTTTTAAAATCTAAGTTAAAATCATGATCTGCATAGAAAAACCATTATTAGCCAAAAGTGGAAGGGCAATATCTTTCATATTATAAATATGATAGACTATTATACAGTTTGTAGGTTTGGTCCATAGTTCAAAAGCTGGGGTCCCAGGTTAGTCAAAGTGTTCTTATCAGGTGCTGCCTGGGACTGTTCATTCATCCCCATATCTCATGTTTTATCCATGTAACTCAAAGGTATTGAAAGGGCGGGCCTACGCCGGCCGACTCCATCTTGTTCTGTGTCCTTCACCTAGACCACGCCTCCACCCCTTGAGTAACCTCCCGCTCACCCGTTCAAACTTCCTGGTCAAAACACGCCCAGCGACCTGCGTAACAGGACTCCGACCCTTCCCCAGCCAATCAGCAGAGGCCACAGCCATTACCTCACCAACTGCCCCTAGGCCCCAATAAAACCTTTGTCCTTTTGAAACTCTCTCTCCCTGGTATCTCACCGCTGCCTCGATGCAGGTAGGGGATTGAGCTCGAGCTAGCTCGAATAAAGGCTCTTTTGCTTTTGCATCGGACTCGGCTCCCTAGTGGTCTTTGGGGATCACAAATTCTGGGCATAACAGTATCTGTTATGGTGTCTTTGTTACATTTATCCTGTTGTCTGTTTTCATTTACCTCATTTAGTTCAGCAAACTTCTGCTCCCTGGTTATCTTGCTGCCATCTCTCTCTGAAAAGATCAAGGCTTTTACCCAAACATTGCATCCATGCTGTGGATGTGCATCCCTTTGGAGTAGGATTTGGGGCTTTGAAGCAGTTTAATTTAATTACATTCATTTGAATGTCCTGAAAAATGACTGCAGTGCTCAATCAGTTTTTTCTCTTTAGGCATCTCCCTTTCATTTATGTTTGGGGGAAGGATAAGTTGGGGGAGAGGAGAGAGGGAAGAGGAAGGAAAACCAGTTCTCCTTTAATCACCATTTAAGGCTTTAAGAAGAAACATCAAAGAAAATAATTCCATATCTTAATTAAAAAGATTCAGCTCATGGTAAAAAAAAACTGATTTGTAAAAATACATTTGAGTTTTAACTTCAAAGTAGAGTCAGAATTTTTATAGGGGTTACCATATGATTATAACTTTTTTTTTTTTTTCGTAGCTAGATTTGGCAAGTGTTTATTGTAGACTTACTCTGGGTCGTGATCATCATATGTAATAAATAGATAAAATCAGGGAGTATCCCTTGAGGTAATTAATATTTAGTCTTATTTTACAGATGAAGATGCTGAGGTGAAATTAAGTCCACCTAATAAGAGGCAGTATCAGGATTAGAATTCAGGGCTACCCATTACTCTTCCTTTTTGTCCAGACTAGTACTTTCTAACCTGTAACCTGTACATCAGTCATCTGAGGATTTTGCTAAACTGTGGGTTCTAATGCAGCAGGTCTGGGATGGAGCCTGAGATTTTGTTTTTTCAAGATCCCAGGGAATGCTGATGCCACTTATTTACAAACTACACTTTGAGTGGCAAAGCGGTAAGCTCTTATCACTTTGAGAACTAAAAATGACTTTCTGTAATGACAAGTGAAGATAGAGCAATTAGTACACTCATTAGCTTATCAGTTTGCTTATTAAGTGTTTAATTTTTAGAGAACCTTACATTGGTTTTTGATAATCCCAGAGGATAGTGGTTTTGTATACACTTGGTGTAGACTGATGCAGCAAATACACAATGTACTTTTGAGAATGTGATCTAAAGTGGCAGATACTAGCAAGAAAATTACTCTGTGCTTTTTAAGTGACTTAATTTTTGGAAATAATAGCTTGAAAACAAATCCAAATTAGATAATGTAGAGTAATTATGGCAAAGAAAGTTTGGGTAAATCCTCGGTAAAATCACTTTCTAAATCATTTGTGTGGAAGATGTAATTGGAGAGAATGATTATACCCCTACCTTTCTTCTGTTTTGTTAAGCTTTAAATAGACAATGAACAATACCAGCTGTAATCTAATTGAAGTCAGCAGTCCTCAGGTGTTCAGAGAGGCTGCTCATTCAGTCAGAGTTTTCCAAATCAAGCCCTTCTTGGGATAAGCCCTTTTAAGGGCTTTAATATTGAAGTATATTTCTTTTCAGTGTTCCTAAATTAGTGAATTATTTTCTTGTGATTAAATGCACTAGTGAAACTTAATTTAAAACTTAACTAAATTTAATTTAATGATAGTCAAGACAAAATTTCACTGATAGTAGAAGTTATACAGGAAGTCATTTTTTAAAATTCTTTTTATTTTTTAAAATTTATTTTGAGAGTGTGAGTGGGGGAGGGACAGAGAGAGAGAGAGAGAGAGAGAGAGAGAGAATCCCAAGCAGGCTCTATGCTATCAGAAATCAGGAGTTGGATGCTTAACTGCCAGAAACACTTAGGTGCCCCTAGCAGGAAGTCCATTTCTAAAAAGAGTATTCTAAATATTAGAATAAACGTTAGAGTTAGAAGTACTCTTAGAGATGAGGATGTCATGTGCCCCATTCCCAGTGTCAAGTGAACATATTGAGTCCTAAACAGATTTAACAACTTGCTGAGGGTCAGCTTGTTGGTAGCATAATTTTTATTAGAAGTGTGGTCAGTGATCACAAAGTGAATTGCTACCAGAGCCAGGAAAAAACAATTTAGAGTTATAAATTATAACATCAAAGAGATGTTAGGGAATGTGGCAGACGTCTTAGGTGAAAGGGTCACTGCCACACAGATCTAGCTGATTATTTATGTGTGAAAACAGGGACTCAGTATAGCCAAATCATCTGATTTTTAAATAAAAGCTGGGAATCCAGGAGTGCCTGTGTGGCTCAGTTGGTTAAACATCTGGCTTCGGCTCAGGTCATGATCTCATGGTCTTTGGGCTCAAGCCCCACATATGGCTCTGTGCTGACAGCTCAGAATCTGGAGCCTGCTTCGCATTCTGTGTCTCCCACTCTCTCTGCTCCTCCCCCACTCATGCTCTGTGTCTGTCTTTCAAATATGAATAAACATTTAAAAAAAATTTTTTTTAAAGCTGGGAATCTGGAGATTTTATGTAAAAGATTTAAATTTTAGGGGCGTCTGGGTGGCTCAGTTGGTCGAGTGCCTGACTCTTGACTTTGGCTCAAGTCATGATCTCATGGCTTATGAGTTTGAGCCCCGAGTCAGGCTTTGTGCTGACAGAGTGGAGCCTGCTTGAGATTTTCTCTCTCTCCCTTTTTTTCTCTCTCTCTCTGCCCCTCCCCGACTTGCTCGCACACACTGTCTCAAAATAAATAAGCTTAAAACAATTTTTTTTAAATTTCAATTTTAAAATGCTGACAACAAAGAAAAAGAAAAACAGTGTGAGTCAGACAAAACACATTTACAAGGCAGAATTGGCCTATGAGGCTGCACTTTTACAATTTCTGATCCAGGCTTTTGATCTCCCAGTTTAGTATACCTCTACCAGTGATTTTTAACAGTAATCTGAAGTTCTTTAAGTTAGTAGCTAATCTAAAAATTGAGCAGAGGTCAGGTGTTTGGGTTTCTAGTCCTTCCAATTCCATATCAACAAAGTCTTCACATGAAGATCCTTTGGAAAGAAGGTTTCCAAATAATAATGAATAAAAACTTAAGATCTGAAGGAGTTAGGATAATGGAGAAGCAGGGGACCCTGGGTTTTCCTAGTCCTTCAAATGCAACTGTATTGAGGTCAGATCACTTGGAACACTTAGGAAATCAATCTGCAGACTGGCAGAAAGATCTCCATGGTTGGAGGGAGACAGTGTGGCAGGTGTGAGGTGCATGGAACTGAATTGGGGGAGAGAAAATGGTGGTGCCATGGAGGGGAGGGAACCATTTCTGTGGAGAGACAAAAGGGAGAGAAAGAGAGAGGGATTGAAAGAATGTAGCATAGGTTCAGACAAGATGAAAACATCTCTGGACCATGGACTGGGGAGTGAGAAGTATTGAGCATCACAAGTGTTTTTTTGCAACAGTGTTTGGAGCTTGAACTCTGAGGTTTTGGAAGTACATAGCTTTCTGTGGAGCGGAGCTGTGCTGTGTGCTCCTACAGAGGAGGGAGCTGGTCCCAGAGTGCAGAGCGTGGTATAGAGATCTCTGGGGCACATTGGGAGAGAACATTCCCCTTCCTGGAGTACTTTTGGAAAAGGGTATATTGCCTCCTCAAGGACAATAGCCCTGTAGGTTCCAGAAAATCCTTTCATCTCAGGGGACAGTGACACACCCATAGGGAATATAACCTTTGCTGCTTTTAATGGTGCTACACCATAGATTCCTGGCACTGCTCAGGCATGGGACTGTTTTTCAGGGACAAAGGTCTCTAGACATGGTAAGGAGAGGCTTTATTCTTGAGGGGGTGGTGAGTCTGTGCGGTGCTGGGTCCTTTAAAATTTCAAGTTTTGAATCTCAGCTGTGCACCAAAGAAAAAATGCATGAGGGATGTGGGGGATGTAAGATCTCCTGTCCAGGACGAGAGATTGGGGTGGCACTATTTCCTCCCAACACCAACACGGTGGGATGTCAGAGAGTAACACAGCGGCTCCCAGTGGAGATGAGACCGCTTACACCAAACCCCATCCTCCTGTGCCTGGCAACTACTTATTTACTGGGATAAGACAGACTCTGAGCCAAGACCGTGGGCCTTTCCTCCAGAAGACCCACATAGCCAGCACCCTGCATGCACCACGTGTATTGAAAATTGTGTGCTTCAAAATGGCACCTGCAGTTCTGGTGGAAATAGGACCAGGCTTACTTTCTTTTTTCTTTCTTTCTTCTTCTTTTATTCTTTTGGTCATAGTTTCTTGGTTTTTGTTTTGTTTTGTTTTGTTTTCATTTCCTTCTCCCTCTCTCTTTCTTTCTTTCTCTCTCTCTTTCTCTTTTTTTTTTTTTTTTTTTTTGGATCAGTCTTCTTTAGTGTTTTCTTTTTCTTTCCTTTTTCATTTTCCTTTTCCTTTCTTTTTCTTTGGAATCAGCCTGATAGTTTTTTGATTCACTGTTGGGTTTTCTTTTGTTGTTCCCTTTCCTTTTCTTTTTTGGAATCAGGATTTGTTTGTTTTCCCTTTTTTCCCGGATTATTTTAACAAATCAATCAAAGCACACCTAGTAAAAGGTCGAAACACTCCCCACTGCAAGCAAGGAGGAGCTCAGCAGAGGACTGACCAGTGGGAAAGAGTAGCCAAAACACAACACAGAAGCACACAGCATACACCAAAAACACTTCCTGAAGTGCCAGGCCCTGAACAGTATATGACCCCTTTTTAATATAGCAGTACTCTCAGGTGCAGGAAACATAACAAGCTTTCAACATATGCAAAAGACAGAAACTTAGCCAAAATGACAAGATGGAGGGATTCTCCCCAAAAGAAAGGTCGAAAAGAAATCACAGCAAAGGACTTGCTCAAAACAGATGTAAGCAATATATCTGAACAAGAATTTTTTTGAAAAAAAGCATAGAAGACACCAAAGAAACCCTTGCTATAGAGATCAAAGACCTAAAAACTAGTCAGACTGAAATAAAAAATGCTATAGCTGAGATGCAAAACCAATTGGGTACAGTCACAATGAAGATGAAAAAGCAGAGGAGAGAATAGGTGATATAGAGGATAAAATTATGGAAAATAAGCTGAAAAGAAGATGGAATGGAAAGTATTAGATCATGAGGAGAGTCTTAGAGAACTAAGTTATTCCATAAAATGAAACAACATCTGTATCATAGGAGTCCCAGAAGAAGAGTGGGGGGAAAGGGGCAGAAGATTTATTTGAACAAATTATAGCTGAGAACTTCCCTAATCTGGGAAAGGAAACAGGCATTCAAATCCAAGAGGCATAGAGAACTCCCCTTAAAATCAACAAAAACAGGTCAACACCACTATAAATCGTAGTGAAACTGGAAAAATACAAAGATAAAGAGAAAATTTTGAAAGTAGCTAGGGACAGAAAGTCCATAAGCTACAAGGGTAGACACATAAGGATAGCAGCAGACCTGTGTCCACTGAAACTTGGCAGCCTAGAAGAAAGTGGCAGAAAATATTCAATATGCTGAATGGGAAAAATATGCAGCCAAGAATCTATTATCCAACAAGGCTGTCATTCAGAATAGAAGGAAAGATAAAGAGTTTCCCAAACAAAAACTAACGGAGTTCATGACCACTAAACCAGCCCTGCAAGAAATTTTAAGGAGGACTCTCTGAGTGCAGGAAAAAAAAAGACCAAAGCAACAGACTACAAAGGACCAGAGAACATCACCAGAAACACCAATTCTACAGGTAACACAACGGCACTAAATTCTTATTTTTCAGTACTCACTCTGAATGTCAGTGGAGTAAATGCTCCAATCAAAACACATAGGTTATCAAAATGGATAAAATAAAGCTATGATCTACATGCTGCCTTCAAGAGATTCGTTTTAGACCTAAAGACATCTGCAGACTGAAAGTGAAGGGATCAGAACCATCTATCATGTGAATGGATATTAAAAGAAAGCTGGTGTAGCCATACCTGTATCAGACAAATGATATTTTAAAACAAAGGCTGTAACAAGAGATGAAGAAGGGCATTATGTTGTATTTAAGGGTCTATCCACCAAGAAGATCTAACAATTGTAAATATGCCCCTAACTTGAAAGAACTCAAATATAGAAATCAATTAGCAACACATATAAAGAAACTCATTGGTAATAATATCATAAAACTAGAGGACTTTAACACCCTATTACAACAATGGAAAGATCATCTAAGCATAAAATCAACAAGGGAACAATAGCTTTGAATGACACCCTGGACTGGATGGATTTAACAGATTTTTTTTGAGAACATTTCATCCTAAAAGCAGCAGAATACATATTCCTCTCCAGTGTACATGGAATGTTCTCCAGAATAGATCCCATACCGGGGTCATAAATCAGCCCTCAACAGGTACAAAAAGATCAAGATCATACTTTGAATATTTTCAGATCACAATGCTATGAAACTTGAAATCAACCATAATAAAAAATTGGAAAGCCCTAAAATACATGGAGGTTAAAAGAACATCCTACTAGAAAATGAATGTGTTAACCAGGAAATAAAAGAAGAAATAAAAAATATACATGGAAGCAAATGAAAATGAACACATGACAATCCAAACCCTTTGGGATGTAGCAAAGGCAATTCTGGAAGAAAGTACATTGCAATTCAGGCCTATCTCAAGAAGCAAGAAAGGTCCCAAGTACACAATCTAACCTTACACCTAAAGGAGCTAGAAAAGGAGCAGCAAATATAACCTGAAGTCAGCAGAATAAGGGAAATAATAATGATTAGAGCAGAGATAAATGATATAGAAACCAAAAGACCAGT
This sequence comes from Panthera tigris, assembly GCF_018350195.1. Taxonomy (NCBI): domain Eukaryota; kingdom Metazoa; phylum Chordata; class Mammalia; order Carnivora; family Felidae; genus Panthera; species Panthera tigris. The sequence continues at coordinate 85,660,552 of NC_056668.1, forward strand.
AGAACAGATCAACTAAACTTTGAAGGAATAAACAAATTGATAAACCCCTAGCCAGACTTTTATCAAAAAGACAAAGGACCTAAATAGATAAAATCATGAATGAAAGAGGAGAGATCACAACAAACACCACAGAAATACTATGACAAATTATATGCCAACAAAGGAGGCAATCTGGAAGAAATGGACAAATGCCTAGAAACTCATGCACTACCAGAACTGAAACAGGAAGAAATAGAAAATTTGAACAGACCCATAACCAGAAAAGAAATTGAGTCCATTATCAAAAATCTCCCAACAAACAAAAGTTCAGGGCCAGATGGCTTCCCAGAGAATTCTACCAGACATTTAAAGCAGAGTTAATACCTGTTCTTCTCAAACTGTTAAAAAAAAATAGAAATGGAAGGAAAGTTTCCAAACTCATCCTATGAAGCCAGCATTACCTTGATTCCAAAACCAAAGACCCCACTATAAAGAAGAATTGTATGCCAATATCCCTGATGAACATGGATGCAAAAATTCTCAAATAGATACTAGCAAACAGAATTCAACAGTACATTAAAATAATTATTCACTGGGGGAGGAGTTAAGATGATGGAACAGCATGAAGACCCTGAGCCTGTCATATCTCTGAAACACAGCCAGATCAGCACCAAACCATTTTGAACAGCTAGAAAATTGATCTGAGGATTAACACAACAATCTGCATTACTTGAACCACAGAAACGTGGCAGATACGTGGTGCAGAAAAGTGAACTGGGGAAGAGGAAAGCCACGGAGGGTAGGGAGCTGTTTTTGTGGATAGAGCTCAGAGAAAGGGAAAGGGGAAGAATGTGGCATATCAGGATCGTGTAAGAAAATCACTCCCTGGAAAGTAGCTGGAGTGGAAGAGAAAACGTGAAAATATGTGGGACTGAACAAGAAATTTGTTCCCCAAAACCACTGACTGGAAGAAAGGAGAGGGTTTCAATACCACCAGGATTCTATAAACAGTGGACCACAGAGTCTGACCTTTCAGAACTCAGTACCTATCAGTGCTCTGGTGAGGAAGCAGGGCGAATCCCCAGGAGCAGGCAGCGGGGTCTGATGACTTCGTGTGCTACACGGCAGAAGCGGTTCCCTTCCTTGGAGTTCATTTGGTAGAAGCCATACAGCCTCCCACAGGCAAAGGTCCCAGCAGACCCCAGAGAACAGCCTATGTTTGGTGGTATTGGGACAAAGATGCCAGAGTGCATTGAAACCTGGTGCTGGCTGTGTGTTCTGATTTGCCACAATCTCTGAACTTCTGTTGCTGTGTGATCACATGAAAGTTTCCTGGGGCAAGCCGGCACTTGGCCATTGCTTAGCGGGACCTTCCCCCAGAGCGTTGGAGTGGGTCCAAACTATGGGGGTCTCTAAAGCATGGTGTTTTGAAACACAACCCCATCTGAGATAAAACTCTGGAAGGAGGGACCGCCTGGCAGGTGGACAGCTTAGACACAGAAAGGGTAGAAGTGGGAAGTGGACAGTCCCAAGACAAAGGAGGGGTGTTTGGACACAGACTGCTATTTACAAGAGACTCATTTTAGAACTACAGACAACTTCAGATTGAAAGTAAGGGGATGGAGAACCATCTATCATGCTAATGCAAAAAAAAGCTGGTGTAGCCATACTTATTTCAGACAAACTAGATTCTAAAATAAACACAGTAACAAGAGATGAAAAAGGTTATTATATCATAATTAAGGGGTCTATCCACCAAGAAGATCTAACAAATGTAAATCTTTATGCCCCTAATGTGAAAGCACTCAAATATATAAATCAATTAATCACAAATATAAAGAAACTCATTGATAGTAATACCATAATAGTAGGGAACTTCAACACCCCACTTACAACAGTGAACAGATCATGTAAACAGAAAATCAACAAGGAAACAATGGCTTTGAATGATACACTGGACCGGATTGACTTGAGAGATACATTCAGAACATTTCATCCTAAAGCAGCAAAATACACATTCTTCTCAAGTGCACATGGAACATTCTCCAGAATAGATCACATAATGGGACACAAATCAGCACTCAACAAGTGCAAAAAGATCGAGATCATACCTTGCATAATTTCAGACCACAACACAATGAAACTCAAAATTAACCGTAAGAAAAAATCTGGAAAGACCATGAATACTTGGAGATCAAAGAACATCCCACTAAAGAATGAATGGGTTAACCAAGAAGTTAAAGAGGAAATTAAAAAGTACATGAAAGACAATGAAAATGAAAACATGACAACCCGAAACTTCTGTGATGCAGCATTGGCGGTCATAAGAGGGAAGTATATAGCAATCCAGGCCTTCCTAAAGAAGGAAGAAACGTCTCAGACACAAAACCTAACCTTACACCTAAAAGAGCTGCAAAAAGAATAGCAAATAAAGCTAAAACCAGCAGAAGAAGGGAAATAATAAAAATTAAAGCAGAAATCAATGATAGACATAAAAAACAACAACAACAGTAGAACAGATCAATGAAAGCAGGAGCTGATTCCTTGAATGAATTAACAAAAGTGATAAACACCTAGCCAGATTGATCAAAAAGAAAAAGGAAAGGACCCAAATAAATAAACTCAAGAATGAAAGAGGAGAGATCACAACGAACACTGCAGAAACACAAACAATAAGAGAATATTATGAGCAAATATATGCCAACAAATTAGGCAGTCTGGAAGAAATGGACAAATTCCTAGAAACATATAAACTACCAAAACTGAAGCAGGCAGAAATAGAAAATTTGAACAGACCCATAACCAGTAAAGAAATTGAATCAGTAATCAAAAATCTCCCAACAAACAAGAGTCCAAAGCCAGATGGCTTTCCAGGGGACTTCTATGAAACACTTAAAGAAGAGTTAACACTACTCTTTGAAGCTGTTCCAGAAAATTGAAATGGAAGGAAAACTTTCAAATGCATTTTATGAGGCCAGCATTACCTTGATTCCAAAACCAAAGACTCCACTAAAAAGAAGTGCAGACCAATTTCCCTGATGAACATGGATGCAAAAATTCTCAACAAGATACTAGCCAACTGGATCCAACAATATATTAAAAGAATTATTCACCACAATCAAGTGGCATTTAAGTCTAGGATGCAGGGCTGGTTCAATGCATCTAGGATGCATTGATCTGCAAATCAATGTGATATATCACATCAATAAAAGAAAGGACAAGAACCAAATTATGCTCTCAATAGATGCAGAGAAAGCATTTGATAAAATACAGCATCCTTTCTTGAAAAAAAAAACCCTCAAGAAAGCAGGGATAGAAGGATCATACCTCAAGATCATTAAGGCTATACATGAAAAACCCACTGCTAATATCATCCTCAGTGAAGAAAAACTGAGAGCTTCCCCGCTAAGGTCAGGAAAACAATAAGGATATCCACCCTCACCACTTTTATCAACATAGTGTTGGAAGTTCTAGCCTTAGCCATCAGACAACACAAAGAAACAAAAGTCATCCATATTGGCAAGGAGGAAGTCAAACTTTAACTCTTCAAAGATGAAATGATACTCTACATGGAAAACCGAAAAGACTCCCACAAAAAACTGCTAGAAGTGATCATTAATTCAACAAAGTTGCAAGATATAAAATCAATATACAGAAATTGGTTGTATTTCTATATAGCAGTAATGAAGCAACAGAAAGAGAAATCAAGGAATTGATTCCATTTACAATTATACCAAAAATCATAAATACCTAGGAATAAACCTAACCAAAGAGGTGAAAAGGCTATACACTGAAAACTATAGAAAGCTTATGAAAAAATTGAAGAAGACACAAAAAGATGGAAAAATATTCCATGCTCATGGATTAGAAGAACAAATATTGTTAAAATGTCTATACTACCTGAAGCAGTCTACACATTCAATGCAGTCCCTATCAAAATAACATCAGCATTCTTCACAGTGCTAGAAAAACAATGGAAAATTTGTATGGAACCCAAAAAGTCCCCGAATAGCCAAAGCAATCCTAAAAAAGAAAACCAAAGCTGGAGGCATCATAATTCCAGACTTCAAGATGTATTACAAAGCTATAAGCATCAAGACAGTATGGTACTGGCACAAGAACAGACAGATCAATGGAACAGAACAGAGAATGCAGAAATGGCCCCATGGACATATGGCCAACTAATCTTTGACAAAGTAGAAGAGAATATCCAATGGGATAAAGACGGTCTCTTCAGCAAATGTGTTGGGAAAACTGGACTGTGACGTGTAAAAGGATGAAACTGGACCACTTTCTTACATCATACACAAAAATAAACTCAAAATGGTTGAAAGACATAAACATAATACAGGAAACCATCAAGATCCTAGAGGAGAAAACAGGCAAAAACCTCTTTGACCTTGGTTACAGCAACCTCATTTTTTAAGAATTATTTAATTTAATTTAATTTATTTTTTTTAACGTTTATTTATTTTTGAGACAGAGAGAGACAGAGCATGAACGGGGGAGGGGCAGAGAGAGAGGGAGACACAGAATCGGAAGCAGGCTCCAGGCTCTGAGCCATCAGCCCAGAGCCCGACGCCGGGCTCGAACTCGTGGACCGCGAGATCGTGACCTGAGCCGAAGTCGGATGCTTAACTGACTGAGCCACCCAGGCGCCCCTTTAAGAATTATTTTAAATGTTTATTTTTGAGAGAGAGATAAAAAGAGTGTGAGCAGTGAAGGGGCAGAGAGAGAGAGAGAGAGGGAGACACAGAATCTGAAGCAGGCTCCAGGCTCTGAGTTGAGCTGTCAGCACCAAGCCCAATGCGGGGCTCAAATGCACAAACTATGAGATCGTGCCCTGAGCTGAAGTCAGACATTTAACCAACTGAGCCATCCAGACACAGCAACTTCTTACTTGACATGTCTCAGAGACAAGGAAAATAAAAGCAAAAATGAACTGCTATGACTTCATTAAGATAAAAGCCTTCTGCATAGTGAAGAAACAACAAAACTATTAGGCAACTGACAGAATGGGAGGAAGATATTTGCAAATGACATATCAGATAAAGGGTTAGTGTCCAAAATCTACAAAGAACTTATTAACTCAATACTCAAAAACAAATAATCCAGTGAAGAAATGGGCAGAAGACATGAAGAGACATTTTTCCAAAGAAGACATACTGGTGGCTAAGAGACACATGAAAAGATACTCAACCTTACTCATCATCAGGGAAATACAAATCAAAACCACAACGAGATACCACCTTACACCTGTGAGAATGGCTAAAATTAACAACTCAGGCAACAACAGGTGCTAGTGAGGATGCAGAGAAAGGGGAACCCTCTTACACTGTTGGTGGGAATGCAAATTGGTCCAGCCACTCTGCAAAACAGTACGGAAGTTCCTCAAAAGTTAAAAGCTGAATTACTCTACGACCCAGCAATTGCGCTACCACGTGTTTATCCAAAGGTTACAAAAATGGTGATTTAAGGGACACATGCACCCTAATGTTTATAGCAGCACTATCACTAATACATAAATTATGGAAAAGAGCCCAATTGTGCATTGACTAATGAATGAATAAAGAAAATGTGAGATATATCTGTATATCAATGTATATCTCTATATATCTATATAGATATAGACATACAATGGAATTTTATTCATCAGCCAAAAAGAATGAAATATTACCATTTACAACAACTGGATGGATCTAGAATATATTATGCTAAGCAAAATAAGTCAGAGATAGATATGATTTCACTCATATGTGGAATTTAAGAAACAAGACAGATGAACTTAGGCGAAGAGATGCAAAAATAAGATATGAACAGAGAGAGAGGCAAACCATAAGAGACTCTTAAATACAGAGAGTCAAACTGCTGGAGGGGTGATGGGTGGGGGGGATGGGCTAAATGGGTGATGGGCATTAAGGAGAGCACTTGTCAGGATGAGTACTGGGTGTTATATGTAAGTAATCAATCACTGGGTTCTACTGAAATCAATACTACACTCTATGTTAACTAACTTGAATTTAAATAAAAAAAAAAAACACTTGAGACCTTTTTCACTCTCTTTGAGGCAAAAGTGTTTTAATTTATAAGGCCAGTGAAGAAAAATAAAATTATAAAATAAAAGAGGAATTCCTGCCTCAAGAGGGAGCTATCCTGAATGGGCATTGTTCAAGTTTCCCCAATAATACAGCACTTAAATTAGCTAATTTTGGTGCTGGTTATTGTTGAATACACCTGTGAAATATACATTTATACACACATATACGTATATGTACGTATGCGTATAAGAGAGAGTGGACACTCTAATTAGAGATAGAATCATCACTTTTTTCTTTCCTCTCCTCATGGCATTGAAAGAGAACTAAAGCCAGTCACAAAGAAATGAGATATTGGAATAATAGTGACATATGAAATGGAAGTGGGGATATGGGATGAAGGAGGTAATCAGTACTATCGACCTTTGGCATTCTTTTGTGGTCTCAAATATTTGTGAGCTTCCTGAAAGTTCAGGTCATAGTGTATAGTTGTTTTTCTAAGACATAAATTTTAATTGCACAGTCAGTGGTTGCAATGGAGAACAGGGACACGGATCTAGTATGTGAGCTTAGACTACCATTCACTATTTGCAAGGACTAAGTAAACTAATACAGATAAAGTGTATCTAGCATAGAGAAAATGTTTAATCAATGGTAGCTCGTATTCTTAATTGTTTCTTTGTGTGGCTTTTGTTTTCTACTTATTACTGTCCTTATAATAATTCTTAAAAGTTATACATTAGTAAAATTTATGGGGAAAATTACTTTCTGGCATGGTATTCCAAGTTGGGGATTGTCCAAGATACCAAAACTTATTCTTTGTAGATGTCAAGGGTTCATTCTGTTTATCTCTGGGATCTCAAGGAGAATTGATAATGTCAGCCCAGTATATAAACAGACCAATATAATTAAGGTGCTGTGCCTTTATTTTTGAGAGGAAGGATTTAAGTTGAAGAAATTGAAGTTAAATATCTAAGCATATTTTGGAAGATGGGTATAATGGAAATGGATTTCAGTCTCTCTGGAGGGAAACAACTAGATGCTAGCCCAGAGGAAAAAGTCTCAGAGCTCAAGGCTGCTTCCACACAGCAGTTTGAGGATAACTTAGAAGCCTTGTGAGTCCTTTGAGACTCTTGCTGTTCACTAAATCACGGTTTGTACTTCCTTATCATTACCATCTGTAGATATTAAGGATTATGTCTGATCAATGATAATTTAATTACTAATTTGCTGTTGATTTTTTCCACAAAAAGCTTATTTTCATGGGACTTAAACTTTGGGTTAATGCTAATATAGAAGTTATGCTTACATTTTGGTCTAATGAATATAGAATTAGAAAAATTTATATTGGTTCTGAATAGTCCAAAATATGGACTAGAATAAGGAACATAAAGAAATGGAGGAAATCTTAGGACTTATTAAACTATAACATTTTATAATTAAGTGAAAACTAATAAAGGTTATATATACATCAGACCTGATTATTTTTTCCTCTAAAGATACAATTTTAAAAATTGAGTAGAAAAATTCTTATACAAAATTATCTTGAGAATTTATACTTTTCTGTCTAGTTATTTACCTTTTGCATTTTTTAGGAGTAGAATTTACTCAATAAAGTATTTTCTTTCTTTAATATCTTGTAACTATACTTTAATATCCTATCCTGATTACAAAATGATGTACTAGCAAGGCATTTGGAAACAAACTTTGGGGCCTTTGAATCTGTTTTTAAAAATCACCTCTATTGAGCTGTCATTAACATACAATTCACCAATTTAAAGTGTACAACTCAGGTTTTTTTTGATGCAACTTTATAGGGTTACTCCATCAAAACAACAACCTAATTTTAGAACATTTTGTTCTGCCTGCTAAAAGAAACCCTATAACTATTAGCAGTCATTCCCCATATTTCCCCAACCCCTCAATATTAGACAACCATTAATCTATCTTTTCCATAGATTTGCCTATTTTAGTCATTTCATATACATGGAATGGCTTTTTGCACTTAGCATAACATTTCAAGATTTATTCTTGTAGCATGTATCAGAGTTTCATTCTATTTAATTACCAAATAATATTCCATTGTATGGGTATATCACATTTTATTTACTTATTTACCACTCAGTGGGCTTTTGGGTTGTTTTATTTTAGGCTATTATGAATAAGGTCGCTATGAACATATGTGTAAAGTTTTGGTGTGAATATATGTTTTCAATACTCTTAGGTCCAGGAGTCGAGTTGCTGGCTCAAATGGTAACTTAATATTTAAGTTTTAGAGGAACTGGCAAACTGTTTTCCATAGTGGCTGCACCAACAATGTATGAGAGTCCTAATTTTACCTTCACATCAGCAGTGTATGAGAGTTCTAATTTCTCTAGTCCTTGTCAAAACTTGTTATTTTCCATTTTATTTTTTTTTATTATTACAGCTAGTGAGTATAAAATGGTATCTCACTGTGGCCTTAATTTGCATTTGTCTAATGACTCATGATGTTGAGCATCTTTTCATGTGTTTATTGGCTATTTGTATATTTACTTTGTAGAAAAGTCTATAGCCTTTATTAATTTTAAAAATTGGGTTGTCTTCTCATTATTGAGTTACAAGAGTTCTTTGTTTCTTATGAGCATTTACTAAAAATAATGTCTGAAAATTACTTAGTACACAAAAGTCCTTGAGTGGAAATTGGATCTCTTTTCTCATTGCCCTTTCAATTTGGCCTTAATGTGCCTTCTTCTAAAGTTCATTGATGATCATATATTTAATATTTTTTAACTGTATTTTATCAAGAACCTTCAGCTCAAGTTTATGGCATATACCTCTGTCTATATCTGTGATGACTTCATATTACTCAGTAATTCCTCATACAAGTAAGGTGCTTAATCAATCAATCAATCAATCAAATATCTGATGTTTATTTCATCTTAATTCAACAACTGTTTACTGAGTACCTATTTTTTTTTTTTTCTCATCGTTTTGCTAGAGATAGTCTTGCTAACAGACTTTCTCCCTTGCTGGCTGTGATAAGCCAAGCTGCCACATTGGAAAATGCCTTGTGGAGAGCCCCATATGGCAAGGGACTGAGTGCAACCTCTGGCATACAGCCAGCCAGAAACTGAGGAGCTCAGTCTGAGAATCTGCAAAGAACTGAATTCTTCCAGTTATCATGTGAGCTTGGAATCAAATCCTTCCCAGTCAAGTCTTCAGATGAGACCTGAACCCTACCCAACACCTTGATTACAGCCTCCTGAGAGACCCAAGGCAGAGGACTCAGATAATCTGTCCCCAAATTTCTGACCCACAGAAATCCACAGAGATAATAAATATGTATTGTTTTAAGCTACTAAATTTGTGGTCATTTGTAGATAACTAATAAGTAATTAATAATTAACGCATTATTTTTGAACATATTAATTCATTTCTTATTCCCATGTCTCTAGCTCAGGGTTTGTCAGCTTTGACACTATTGACATTTTGGTCCAAGGAATTCCTTGTTGTAGGGCATCCTGTGCATTGTAGGATGTTTAGCAGTAGCGCTGTCCTCTACCCATTTTATGCCAATAGCACCCTAGTTGTGAGGAATGAAAAATGTTTCCAGACATTGCCTAATGTCTCCTCAGGGAATACCCCATCTACATATTGAGAACCATTGTGTTCCCTCTATTTAGAATACATTTATCTATCATTGTTGCCTGATGATATGTTATAACACAGTTCAAATGCTATGTCTCCTGACACCTTGACTGAGGGAGATTGTATAGACACATTATTTCTACTGGAGAGGTTTATCCAAATTCCTTATGCACCAACTGTGATGGTATAAAATTTGAGGATGACCTCATTTATTATTATTTTTTATTATGTGTAAGATTGTATAAGGGTATAAAAACTTTCTGTTGCCCAAGGTTTATAGAATATTGATTTGAAATTATGATATGTGACCTCAAGTAATCAAATGTATGTAGTCATTGATTTAAGTTGCCAAGCTATAGTAGGAAAGGGAAAAACAAATATTTTCCATTGAATAAAACTTTTCATGACAAATTTTAAAATATAATCATTGTCAAAAATAATCAAAGTTCTTTTACTGTATTTACTAACAACTTTGTACATGTGGACTCTGTGAGACATTTTGGCTCTGATATCAAAGCAGTGACATAACTCAATTTCATACATAATTTATTCTGTTTTTGAGCTGTGCCTTCATAAGCACATTTTAGTGCATAATTAAGCTAAATTTTATTTAGTTTATTTTATTACACTTTTGGAGATCATCTACCCTGTCTCTGACTTGAATTTATAAATGCTTTAATAATTGAATAATGAGACATTGGAGTAATTTTCTTAAATTAAAAAAAAAAAGGAATCTCTCATGGAGGTGGGAGCTACAGTGTTTTCAACTTTCTATGGAAGCTAAACTCCAGTAATCCCTATATGAATTAAGAGTAAAAAGTCACTCTTATTTTCTCTAATTTGGCAAATGATACAGATAAAAAATTTCTCTACTTCTTCTACCTTGCAGTTAAAAAAAACCTCAAGACCCTAATTTGAGAAGAATGTGTTCTTTTCAGTTGGCTATTTGTAGATTTTTATGGACTTGAAGGTCAGACTTAATTGTTTTATTAACTGGAGTCTTATGTTGGTATTGTGGTTTTGGTATTTCAGTTAATTTTTTATAAGACCAGAAACTCATCATGTATGGAGCTTCAAGTTCATCGGTAGCTTAGAGATAGGGTGTATCCTCTATACAGTATATAATGGTGCATACTATAAGGTTGCAAGCTCCAAAGAATGAAACTTGAACTGGTATAAGCAAAATACAAAATTTAATACTTAATGTAACTAAAAGGTGTAGGAACTATGGCCAGCTTTCAGATACAGTTTGACCCTGAGGTTCAAATGATATTATCAGGACTGTGTTTCTCTATTCATTGGCTAGTTTTCCATTGTTTTCTACTCTAACTGAGGTTTGAGTTTCAGCATCGTAAGTTCTGTGTTATATTGCTGGAATAAGAGAAGGGGCAGTTCCCTGAAGAAGAGGAAGGGTTTCAGGAATGTGAAGTGTTCTATTCAGAAGATGAGATGGGTATGGACAAACTAAAAATAGATACCTACTTTAGAAACCAAATTTTAAGCGTGTGACCTGGTAAAGCATCTGTAATCAAAGGAAAAGGAATTTGAATTTGAATTGTTAATTGCATCAGATTTTAATAGCTTTATTCATGCACCTCAGCAGTAGGAATATACATGCCAGGAAGACCAGATGTTCATCCTTCTCCTTGAGAAATACTTGTTTTACTTCTACCTATGTTTATTTCTACAGCACTAATTTACTTCTGTTCTAAGTGGGCACATTGTTTATATTTCTTAATACAGTTAACAATCTGTTTCTTTAAGATTCTGCATATTTATGATGTATTTCACTATATGTTGTTTTGTTGGGTTTTTTTAAATATCAGAGGGAAATTTCTGGACAGGAAGCTAACAGTTGCCCTATTTATCAATTAATCCATTCAGACTTTTGGAGTATTTTGTACATTTTTCTAAGGAGACAAAAATAATTTTAACAGAGTGATTTCTTTTGCAAGTAAATTCTTATGTACTGAATGTACCCTAAAGTTTTACTTAAGAAACCTGTTTTGTTCTGCACAAATCATAGTTTGTCCATGTTTAAGAAAATTTAGAGGATTAAGAAGAAATCTATGAAATTGTTTTCATTACCTGCTCTTGAAGCAGAAAGATTTTAATAGTTGCTGCTTGAGTATTTTTCACTCTATTTTTTCCTTTTACCTTATTCTACCTTTCTCACCATGCTTCATTTATGATAATGGCACCCTCATGCTCATATGTGTCTAAATCCCAAACCTGAAGTTATCATACATATCTCCATCTCTCTCAGCCTTCATCAATTAATCACTAAATCCCATTTATTCTATCTCCAAAAATCTTTCAATCTCCCTGCTCCTTTTCACTCCACCACTACAGGTCTTCACAGTTTCTCAGCTATCTATTATCATTCTCCAAACTGGTCTCTGCTTTCAGTCCCGCTTTACCCCACTCTCCCAACTATGGCCCCAGCCCCATCTCAGCCCTGCAGCCAAGGTTATCTTTCTGATACGCTGATTTGATTGTATAACTCTTTCAGGATGAATTCTCATAGACTTCAGGATGTGGTTCAGATGCCATGGCTTGGCACATAAAGCCCTTTGTGTTCTAGCAGCTGACCACTTACTCAGCTCAATTTTCTGCCTTAGTGGCATCTGCATCCTTTGCTCTAGACAAATCAAATGCCTCTGCGTCTTTTTCTTTCAGGAACATCACATTTGTATATGACTTGATCTCTCTTTCTTCTGCCTAGTTCAGTAACTCTTACGCTTCCTTCAAAATTTGGTCCAATCATTACCTTTCTTCCGATGGTTCTCAGAATCACTGTGGCTGAATTTGATGCTCTTAATCTAGCCTCTTCAGCATAGTTTCCACACTGTCATATAATTATTGATTAACTTGCTTGTTTCCCATACAATAATGCAGTGGCTTTGAGGTTAAGGTCTGTGTCTGGAGTAGTTAGTATTAGGCCCTTAGGAGATGCTTAATTAAATATTTATTAATTTATTATTTATTTATTAAATGTTTATAAATATTTATTAATGTATTAACCATCACACATGGTTAATTTTATGTGTCAACTTGGCTAGGTTATAGTCCCCAGTGACTTGGTCAAATACTAGTCTAGATGATGCTGTGAATATATTTAGTAATGTGACTAACATAATCAATAAAGTACATTCCCTTTCATAATATTGATGGGCCTCATCCAATCAACTAAAAGTCTTCAGAGAAAAATTAGAAGTTTCCTGGAAAAGAAGGTATTCTACCTAAAGACTAAAACAGAATCCTACTTGAATGGTTAGTCTGCTGGCCTGCCCTGCAGATTTCAGACTCAACATTGCAATTTTAACTCTTGTCTGAGTCTCCAGCTGTCCAGCCTGCCCTACAGATTTCAGACTTGCTAGTCCCCACAGTTATAGGGGGGTTAAAATAAATCTTACTCTATATATCTATATCTATATTATCTTGGATCTGCTTTTTTAGAGAACCCTGACTGATACAGAATGTATTAATTAATGAATTGAGGATGTTCTGTACATATTTTATCCCAAGCATTTGGAGAAATACCGTAAATAAGGAAATGAAAGAATACAATTTACCTACTTCTAAATTGAATTAAGCTCTCACTGAAAATTTCTTATAGGAAAATTTTGTTAAAAACTATATGTGCAAAATTTTTAGTGGAGTAAGTCTGTGACACTTAAATATTGCATCTTTGTAGCAATTCATCAAGTGAAAACAAGGCTTTTCCACTGGAGGTTTAGGAAGGCCAATGTAATTTTTTTAATTTTAATTTTATTTTTTCATTGAAGTATAATTGGCACACAATGTTACATAAGTTTCAGGTGAACAACATAGTGACTTGACAACTCTATAAGTTATTCTATTCTCACCACAAATAGCTATAATTTGTCACCATCTAACTCTATTACATTGCTATTGACTATATTCTGGATGCTGAATGTTTTAACCCTGTGACTTATTCATTCCATAACTGGGATCCTGTTATCCAATGACAATGATCCATCCATTTTGTTGCAGATGGCAAGATCTCATTCTTTTTTACAGGTGAATGATATTCCATTGTATAAATATACCACATTTTCTTTGTCCATTCATCATATTGACACTTTGGGTTTCTTCTGTATCTTGGCTACTGTAAATAATGCTGTATAAACATAAGGGTGCATATATCTTTTCAAATTGGTGTTTTCATTTTTTGTTTTGGTAAGCATCCAGTAGTGGAATTGCTCAATCGTACGGTATTTTATTTTTAATTTTTTGAGGAACCTCCATACTGTTTTCTATAGTGGCTGCACTAATTTACATTCCAACCAATAGTGCAAAAGAGTTCATTTTTCTCCACATGCTCACCAACATGTGCTATTTCTTGACTTTTTGATACTAGCCATTCTGACCCGTGTGAGGTGATATCTCATTATGGTTTTAATTTGCATTTCCCTGATAATGAGTGATGTTGAGAATCTCTTCATGTGTCTCTCAACCATCTGGATGACTTCTTTGGAAAAATCTATCCAGGTGTCTGCTCATTTTTTAAATTGGATTATTTGTGTTTTTGCTGCTGAATTGTATAATTTCTTTATATATATTGGTTATTAATCCCTTGTCAGATATGTCATTTCCAGATATCTTCTCCCATTCAAGTTGTTTTTTTGTTTTGTTGATGATGTCCTTTATTGTGCAAAAGTTTTTTTTTTTTTTTGATGTAGTCCCAATAGTTTATTTTTCAAGTTTATTTGTCTATGTATTTTGAGAGGCAGGGAGAAGGGCAGAGAGAGAAGGAGAGAGAGAATCCCAAGCAGGCTCTGCACTGCCAATGCAGAGCCCAGTGCAGGGCTTGAACCCACAACCTGTGAGATCATGACCTTAGCTGAAACCAAGAGTCAGACACTCAAGCAACTGAGCCACCCAGGCACCCCCCAATAGTCTATTTTTAATGCTTTTGTTTCCCTTGCCTGTGGAGGCACATCTAGAAAAGTGTTGCTAAGGCTAATATCAAAGAGATTACTATAGGAAACCCAACTTTAAAAGTTGGATTATGGTGGCGCCTGGGTGGCTCAGTTGGTTAAGCATTGGACTTCAGCTCAGGTCATGATCTTGCAGTTCACATGTTCAAGCTGCCCTGTCAGGCTCTGTGCTGATAGCTCTGGGCCTGGAGTCTGCTTTGGATTGTGTCTCCCTTTTACTGTGCGCATCCCCACCCAAATGCTCTCTCTGTCTCTCTGTCATCTTCTCTCTCAAAAAATAAACATTAAAAAAAAAAAAGTTGGATTATGGGAGGGTGCCCAGGTGGCTCAGTCAGCTAAGTGTCTGATTCTTGATTTCAGTTCAGGTTATCATCTTAAGGTTCATGATTTCAAGTCCTGCACTGGGCTCTGTGCTGGCAGCACAGAGTCTGCTTGGGACTCTCTTTCTCCCTCTCTCTCTCTTCCCCTCCCCAGCTTGCAGTCTCTCTCTCTCTCTCTCTCTCTCTCTCTCTTAAAATAAATAAACTTAAAAAAAAGTTGGATTATGGGATGATAATTGGCATTCTTGATTCTAAAGTTGTTTTTTATTTATTGATACTTTTGGTGACAGAGTTCTGGTCAGTTTTGAAAAATAATCAAAATATGGCTTGCTCTCCTATTTACTTGTTTTTATTAAATGCCAAACATGTGGTAAAATATTGGAGCCCTTTGAGTTAATTTCCACTCACTTCCTTAAAATGCTCTATGAGGAAATGTAGTGCAACAGTGGAATTTTACAGCTATCTGGGCATTGACTTGTCCTTTATCTAAGGCATTATTCATCTCAGTGGACAGACTAATTTTCTTTCATCTAGACATCAGAAAAATAGATTTCCCATATGATGCAAAAATGAGCCAAAGAAAATATAAATATGTGTATGTAAACTAACATTCCTCTAAACTAATAAGTAGGGTCTTGAAATTTAAACAATTGCCAAGTGCCTATGAGACAAGTAAATTTAAAAATAAAGAATTTTTAATGGAAACATAAATGGCTGCAAGATATGCAGTCTTCTTTTGGGTCTTATTTTTGGTACTATCAGATCTTGTTTTACTTGATCCACCTTTGTCCATTTGAGCTAAATTTTAACCCAGCATTTGTTATACTTCTGCTATGAATAAAGCCCTATGCTAGATGTTTTGGGTGACTCAAAGATGATAGGTACCTTGAAATAGATTGAGATAGGAATAATAATACAGGTACAAAAAATTTTTAGAGGGAAAATAGCTAACGAGCGAGACTAATTCCGAGTGGTAAAAGTTGAGTATGGTTCATGGAGTTAAAATTTGAGCTGGACCATGAGAAATGATCTGGTACTTTGAGTTACAGATATGGGAGTAGGGAAGAAGTTTTCAAGCATTAGAACAATATGAGCAACATAAAGAATATATAGCAGGCAGGAGAGTACAAATCCAACACAAGTAATGGTTTGGAGAGGGAAATCTTGGCATCTAGGAAATCCATTTTAAGGTTACTTGAAGTAATCCAGAGAAGTGCTGATGAGAGTCTGAGTTCAGAGAGTGGTGATGGGAGAGGGAATAAGGGAGTGTATATGAAAGGCAGTATGGAGATATATTTGATATTTAGAAAATATTCTTTAATGTTTATTTTTGAGAGAGATGGAGACAGAGAGTGAGTGGGAGAGGGGCAGAGAGACAGAGGGAAACACAGAATCTGAATCAGGGTCCAGGCTCTGAGCTCTCAGGACAGAGCCCAACATGGGGCTCGAACCCATGAACCATGAGACCATCACCTGAGCCTAAGTTGACACTCAACTGTCTGAGCCACCCAGACCCCCTTATTTGATATTTTAAAGCCTTACATAAAATGAACTTTTTAAAATGAAATTTTCCTTTTTTCTCTAAGTTAAATCTCTATTTTTATTTTTTCTCCTTTTAATGTTGTTATTATTATTTATTTATTTCAGGAGTACAATTCAGTGAATCATCACTTAAATATAACACCTAGTGCTCATCCCAACAAGTGCTATTCTTAATGCTCATCACCTATTTAGCCCATTCCGCACCCAGCACTCCTCCAGCAACCCTCAGTATATTCTCTGTATTTAAATCTTTTATGGTTTGCCTCCCTCTCTGTTTCTTTATTTTTCCTTCCTTTCTCCTATGTTCATTTGTTTTGTTTCTTAAATTCCACATATAAGTGGAATTCCACATATGATATTTATCTTTCTCTGACTATTTTGCTTAGCATAATACACTCTAGTTCCATCCACATTGTTGCAAATGACAAGATTTCATTCTTTTTAATTACTAAGTAATATTCCACTGTATGTATACGTGTGTGTGTGTATACACACACACACACACGCTATATCTTCTTTATCCATTCATCAGTCGATGGACATTTGGGGCCACATGGGGCTCTTTCCATAATTGTCCTGTTGTTGATAGTGTTGCTATAAACATTGGGGGGGCATGTGTCCTTTTGAATAAGCATTTTTGTATCCTTTGGATAAATACCTAGTAGTGCAATTGTTGGGTCATAGGATATATCTATTTTTAATTTTTTGAGGAACTTCCATACTGTTATGCAGAGTGGCTGCACCAGTTTGCATTCCCACCAGCAGTGCAAAAGTGTCCCCCTTTCTCTGCATCCTTGCCAACATCTGTTGTTAATTTTAGCCATTCTGACAAGGGTGAGGTGGTATCTCATTGTGGTTTTGATTTGTATTTCCCTGATGATGTGTGATGTTGAGCATCTGCTCATGTGTCTGTTAGCCATCTGTATGTCTTCTTTGGAAAAGTGTCTATTCATGTCTTTTGCCCATTTCTTCACTGGATTATTTGTTTTTTGGGTGTTGAGTTGGTAAGTTCTTTGTAGATTTTGGATACTAACCCTTTATCTGATATGTCATTTGCAAATCTCTTCTCCCATTCTGTCAGTTGCCTTTTAGTTTTGCTGACTGTTTCCTTCACTATGCAGAATGTTTTTATCTTAATGAGGTCCCAATAGTTCATTTTTGCTTTTGTTTCCCTTGCTTCTGGAGACATGTCAAGTAAGAAGTTGCTGTGGCCAAGGTCAAAGAGGTTGTTGCCTGTTTTCTCCTCTAGGATTTTGATGGTTTCCTGTCTTACATTTTGGTCTTTCATCCATTTTGTGTTTATTTTTGTGCATGGTGTAAGAAAGTGGTCCAGTTTCATTCTTCTGTGTGCCGCTGTCCAGTTTTCCCAACACCATTTGCTAAGGAGACTGTCTTTTTTCCATTGGATATTCTTTCCTGCTTTGTCAAAGATTAGCTGGCCATACATTTGTGGGTCTATTTCTGGGTTCTCTTTTCTGTTCCATTGAGCTATGTGTCTGTTTTTGTGCCAGTGAATTTTTCCCTTTTCATAAATAGACTTTTGTTAATAATCTATACTGAACTTGAAGAGAAAGAATTCAAACCTCACAGAAGTTTTAATAATCATAGTAAAAACACATAAGTATGCACCTCTTTTTTACCTCTTCCCATTAAAGATGAATCTTCAAAGTGGAAAAGATAATGTAAACTCCAAACTACTATGAAAATATAAATAAGAGAGTGCTGAGTTGTTTTAAGTTTAAATATTTAGTCTTAATTAAATTGAGTCCTAGAGTATGAAAGAACTTGTGGTTAGAGTCACAGGCCAATCTGTGATTCTGAAGGGCCCCTCAAAATGGGAATGGACAGGATGTAGAGATAGATAGCAACTTTTTCAATTGTGTAAAGGGTGTGTGTCTTGGATATGGGTGGGGGAAGTGCAGCTTTTAGGAATAGAATAATCAACTTAACAGCAATTCCTAAAAGAATTCTGGAAGAGAAATTAGTAGATTTTTATGTACATAGAAATAATGTGTTAAATATTATGAAGTATCAAGGGTTCAAAAAACAAGTTGTGCTCAACTTGGTTCCTTTTTATTTAAATTTTTTCATTAGATTAGTATATGTTTATCAAAGAAAATTTGAGTCACCCAGAAAAGTATAACAAAACAAGTAATCTAAATACAAACTTTATTGACATTTGTGTATGTTTCTTGCCTTTACTTTTGGGACTTCTACATACTGTATTTAGAGGTCATTTTTAGATTTAATTTTTATTAAATAAAAAAATACAAATATCATTTGTTTTACATTTATCAAATAATTCTTCAAGTCTTATAATGATTAGCACTCCCTTGCCCTATTCTTTCCAATCCTAAAAGCAACTATTTTTGAGTGTTCTGGCTGTTTCTTTTTGGGGGGCAAATTTACTTTTGTATTTATAAATAATAGATTTTTACTGTGATGATGTGACTTTTTAAGATTTATTGACTTTTTATTATGGGAGATGAGAATTTGCTGTCTTGCTTCAGCACTACCGCTTACCCTACCCTCCACTTTTACCCACATCTACCTTGTTTTCTCTCATGTTATTATATCACAGTTTTTTGATAATTAAATATTTAGTGTCTATGTTATTGTGATGGTTATATAAATATTATTTCTAATCCATCTCTTCAGTATACTATGATTATATTTCTTTCTTGTAAAACTTTTTGTTTTGTGGAGAACTTTTTTATTTGCTTAGTTTTTAATGTACTTGTCATTAAGTAAATTGCTTATAAATTCATTCCAACACATAAACCAATTCCTCAGTTTCATTGTTTCCTTTGTGACAGATTTGGGTGACATATCTTGGTGGTATATCTAGAGCCATCTGATCTCATGCTCCAGTATAGATGCATTACTCTCTGAGCCCACTGCTCAGCTGGCTTCTTGGGCTTTTATTCCCTTCACAGTCATCCTACAGATTATGTGTACCTTTTTCCTGAATTGGTTCCCCTTTTTCTGGATTTTATGTTTCCCTATTTGTATGTTTATTCCCTTATTTTGGTAGGACACATCCTTCCCAGGCTTCCTGAGAAGTAATTCATCAAAGTATACTTTTTGAGACTTTATATGTCTGAAAATGTTCTTATTTTGCCTTTACTCTTGATTGATAGTTTACAGACCTAGAAGTCTAGGTAGGGAATATTTCTCCTTTATAATTTTGTAGATATTTCTCTATTTTTATCTTTTTTAGTTTATCATTTCCTCTTTTAAAAAAATTTTTAGTGTTTATTTTTGGGAGACAGAGACAGAGCACTAGTGGGGGGCGGGAGGGGTGCAGAGAGAGAGGGAGATTCAGAATCTGAAGCAGGCTGCAGGCTCTGAGCTGTCAGCACAGAGCCTGGCATGGGGCTTGAACTCATGAACTGTGAGATCATGACCGGAGCGGAAGTTGGATACTTAACCGTCTGAGCCACACAAATGCCCCTATCATTCCCTCTTTTTAAATAAAGGCAAATAAAATATGTATACATGTATGTAGAAAGTCCAGTTAATCCTTGTGTTTTTAGTCTCACCTGTACCCCTACTTTAGTGCTGTCTCCAGTAATA
Organism: Panthera tigris; assembly: GCF_018350195.1. Classification (NCBI taxonomy): domain Eukaryota; kingdom Metazoa; phylum Chordata; class Mammalia; order Carnivora; family Felidae; genus Panthera; species Panthera tigris. The sequence goes on from NC_056668.1 coordinate 85,680,598, forward strand.
GAGTCTTTCTGGGATTTTATGGTATAAATCAGCTAATGTTTTGGCTCCTTTAGCGACATTTTTTTTTGTTCTAAATTGGTTACTTTTCAAATTCAAAATTTTATTTTAATCATCTCTTGTTGGCTATCTTCTTTTCCATATTCCTTGTTCTTTTGACTTTATGACTTTAAAAGTTCCTGGCATTGTAATGGGTTTTTGTGAGGGAATGGAAATAAATTCATGTGTTCAGTGTACTTCTAGTTGGTCTCTCAGAGTTTTTCTTCCACTTAATTTTCTTTTTTTTAAATTTTGTATTTATTTTTGGGAGACAGAGAGACAGAGTGGGGAGACTCAGAAAGAGAGGGAGACACAGAATCTGAAGCAGAGCTTGATGTGGGGCTCGAACCCATGAAGTGCAGGATCATGACCTGAGCCAAAGTCAGGCGCTTCACTGACTGAGCCACTCAGGTGCCCCATTCTTCTACTTAATATTCTATGAAAGTCTTTATATTATCAATACTCTTATATAAACATTAGTTAAATAAAAATCAAATATTTGCATAATATTGCATGAAATGATTGCCATTTTTAACTTCTTTTATTGTTATCTATTTCAATTTTTAAAATCAGCAATGACCATATTTCTCTAAAAAATTTGTTCAGTATGTGGAAAATGTTTTCAACTAAGAAGGAATTTACTAATGATAGGCTGTAGTATCCTATAATGGCCTTGTCCTATTAACATTTTTTTTAGTGACTTTGATGAAGTAATTTTTCAATGACTTCTTTTGTCTGTAGGATAAGGTTTAAGACAGATTCAATTTATTTTTTCATGATTCAAGAAGGCATACTTGGATAAAGGTTTTAAGGATACAGATTTTAGTTCAATAAAAAAAATATTTCCAATATATAAAGTCATTCAAAAAAGAAATAGGCTGCTTAGTCTGAAAGTAGGCCCCCTTTACTAAACAGTGAGCCCTAAAAGAATGGTGACCATGTGGTTTCCTACAGTCCAGCCATCCTCTAGCATAGTGTTGTCCCAGAGTAGGGATTTTTAAAAAAAATTTTTTTTAATGCTATTTATTTTTGAGAGAGATAGAGCACAAGTGTGGGAGGGGCACAGAGAGAGGGAGACACAGAATCCGAAACAGGCTCCAGGCTCTGAGCTGTCAGCACAGTGCCTGATGTGGGGCTTGAACCCACAAGCCGTGAGATCATAACCTGAGCCGAAGTCGGACGCTTAACCAACTGAGCCACCCAGGTACCCCAACATTTAATCTTGAAAGCACTTATGCTAATTTATTATTAGACAGAGTTGTTACAGTAGCAGATATACCTGTTCTTAGTGAAAAATTCACCTCTAAAGTCCCTTCTGTCTCTGAAATCTTCTCCATCTAAATGGAGACCCTAAAAGCCAGTAGCCTATAGCAGGGGAAAATGAATTCAATATTTAAAAGTCTTTTTTGACATCTGTGCAGAACTGTTACCATTAGTGATACCCAGTTAGATAGATAAGTCACTTAGATATGCTGTTTGTTTTAGCAAAGTTTTATGACCTAATTTGCTTTAGCAGGGCTTCACATGGCTCCATCTTTTCTTCCCTGTAGTCACAAGCCATTGTTCTCTACTTAAAGTTGATTACAGAGAGAGTTGTTTTTCCCCTCATGGTGTCCTCTTAATTTAGCAAAATCATTTCATTTTGATAATTCTTCTGCCAAAATAATGAAAAATTAAATTATGTAATCAAATATGAAACTTAGTCATACATGTTTATATTTTACAGTTTTAATCATTTTATAAATTAATAACTTCCTTGCATCTGTACTTGTCTTTTTTCTTAATATACACATTTTGCCTAAATGGTCATCATTATTTTGCCTTAATTACACACTTAGAGTGGCATAGGAATTACATGGAATTTATAGACAGCAAAACTTCAGTTCTTTTTTTTTTTTTTAACTTTTTAAATATTTATTTATTTTTGAGAGAGAGACAGAGTGCAAGCAGGGGAGGGGCAAAGAGACAGGGAGACACAGAATCTGAAGCAGGCTCCAGGCTCTGAGCTGTTAGCACAGAACCCGACATGGGGCTCAAACTCAGGGACTGCGAGATCATGAACAGAGATGAAGTAGGACACTTAACCTACTGAGCCACCCAGGTGCCCCAAAACTTCAGTTCCTTGTAAAGTATCTAATACCATGAGTGTAAAGCTGAAAATTATAACAATTTTTAAAGTCCCTAAGAAAGACACATAACCCTTAACACTCTATCTTGTGTTGCTAGATAGTCTTTCTGGTTTATCTGGCTTATAATCAGTCATTTTAAAAATCAAACATGGAATTAGCAAGTCTTGAAAACATTTCCCTGGGCCCTTGAAAGTAGAATTCATCTAAATCTAAACTTTCATACCACTTCATCATGACTTCTCTTAAATCATTTATCACTTTGACCTTGTATTTGTCATGGCTAGAAAGAGCTACATCTCTGTAGGGCAGGATCCATGATTGAGGCCTTTGAATTTCCTGAAAATCCCTACCTAGAGCTCAAGAAGTATTTGTGAAATAGATTAAATTAAGTATATGTTTGAATCCATATTTTTGTGGTGATAAAAATATTTATATGTTATATATAAATGTTACAGAAAATAATATTTTACTAACTGTCGTCATAATTACTTTTGGGAAAGGAACTACCTCATTCAGAAAAATGCCTTCATAAATGACTTTGTCAGGTGGAAGGTGATGCCCCAGGGAAAGCATGAATAAGAAATAAATAGGGATTTCTGGGTGTAGATGAGAAAAAATAGAGGAAAGGGAGGAGGCAGATGAAGGTGACTGTGTTGGAAAAAGAGGCTACCACACCCCTTGGCAGAAAGCCTCAGGCTCTAGAGAAAGTAGGAAATTCCAGCTTTGGGGTGGTTAGGAATGTCCATAAATACATGTGACCAATATTTTAGTTGAAATTGTTTGTGCTGCTCTAGGTAACCCCATTACTACCCAACTCTGGGAGACATGGTTCACGGAATATAGTGTACTCACCACTATGAGACCAAACCTTCATTCAAGGTTGCTACAGAAATATTCCTTGAGTGAATAGTTTGGAGAAGGAGTAATCAAGGAAATTTGGCTGAGTCCCACATTTGGTTTGGTATAGAGTAGGAAGAAGAGAATAGCTATAGAAACTGACACTTAAAAAAATCAGAGATTTGGAGCTGTGAGTGAGAATTAGCAGAAGTCATTGACCTTCACATAGCACTTGGGGTAAGGGATAGTCCTTCTAATTTTATTTATAACTCAGGCAATGTGAATTCAGATGCTATCTGGTTTACATAGGCATGGCTGAGGTTATCAAAGACCTAAGTCCTCTTCATCTTTTCAATAATAGGAGATTTGTTTTTCTGACAACTCGCTAGAAATTCATTTGTGGCCAGAAAGTTACCGAATCACATAACCTGTGTAATCACTGAGATTTAAGTAAGTTGCCTCATGATAAAGCTAGCTCTGTTAGAAAAAAAAGTAAGCATACAGTGTGTCAGGCTCTTTTTAAGGACTTTACATTATGTTGTATATGGACCTTATATATATTAACTCTTCACAACAAGCTCACAAGTAGATAGGCTATTATCCTAATTTGACAGGGCAAATGGAGGCATGGAAACATTAAGTCAGTTACCTAACCTCTCAGAGCCAGTAAATAGCAGGGATAGGATTTAAACGAAGGTAGTCTAGTTCCAGAGGCCAAGTTCTTTTTTTATTTCTTTACTTAGCAATTAAAAAAAAAGTTTATTTATTTATTTTGAGAGAGAGAGAGCATGAGCAGGGGAGGGGAAGAGAATCCCAAGCAGGCTCAGTGCTGTCAGTCTAGAGCCCACTGTGGGGCTCAATCTCATGAACCATGAAATCATGACCTGGGCTGAAGTCAAGAGTTGGATGCTTAGCCGACTGAGACGCCCAGGCACACCCCCAGAGGCCATGTTCTTAATAACTATGCATATTCTGTCCTACTGTACTTTTCAGCATAGTCTGAAAAAAGCCTAAGCCACAAACAAAGGTGAAATCATCTTAAGGTTTTAAGTAAAAAGAAAGGTAGGTCAGCAAGTAAGAATAGCCCTGCCTAGCTGTTCTGAACACTGTTGTTACTTATGGTAGGAACTGTTGTGAAATTATTTAATGTTTGTTTCTTCATTTCTTCAATTTTAAAATGAGAACCATGCCTATTCTGATGCCTTTCATAGTAGTTTTGAGAACATGAATACATGGCTGAAACATTTCATTAATGTGGAGAAAAGTCCCATAGAAATTACAAGGTAATAGTTTGAAAAATGCCTGGGGTATGCATAAAGGTTTATTACTAATCTCAGAGCATGTGCTGGAGGGACAGGGAACTTTGGGAGATTTCTGCAAGAACAAAGGAGCTGGTGAGTGTCATTTTCCTACCTCACCCCCAAGCCTAGATGCATGGATACCTGTAGGAACCAGCACAACATGAACACTCTCCACCTAGCATGCTAACAAGGTGACTGGCCCCCACATACTCCAGCAGAAACACCAGTCTCTATCACACCCTGGGGAGGAGTTCTCCTGGGTGGTTGCAGGCCCTCTCTCACAGCAGATCAGTGCAGAGCTTGCTGTCACCACACACCCTGCCCCCACATTCTCCTGTGGCCCTGCCTCCTCAAATTCACCCTTGACTAGGACCCATCAAAAGCAGTGCCACAAGCCTGGAAGTGGGCACACAGCCCTCATGGGTCAACACACCCCAGAGTGACTCCTGCCCCAGGGAGAGGAGAAGAAGACCACACATATAATTCCATCTGTGGCCCTAAGGGGCAGACATTGGGTCTAACTTTAGGTCCCAATGAAAGCTTCTCAGGGGACAACACAGAGAAAGCACCCTACAATTTGGTGCTACTGCCTCTATGGCAAGCACCTGGTCTAACTCAGCTCAAGCCTAGGGCAACTCCAGACTGGCCCACTAACAACAGGGACCAAACTCTGCCCACAACAGGCAAAGAGAGACATTGCAGGGTGCCTGGGTGGCTCAGTCAGTTAAGCGTCCAACTTTGGCTCATGTCATAATCTCATGGTTAGTGGGTTCAAGCCCTGCATCAGGCTCTGTGCTGACAGCTCAGAGCCTGGAGCCTGCTTCATATTCTGTGTGTCCTTCTCTCTCTGCTCTCTCCTGCTCATGCTCTGTCTCTCTCTGTCTCAAAAATAAGCATGCAAAAAAAAAAAAAAAAAGCCATTGCAAACAACTAGACTGAAGGCAAATGTGGCTCAGCCACAACAGTAGAGCACACACAACATACATAGGAGACACCCCTGAAGTACCAGTTTCTGATGAAAGGGGACGTTGCACTGCAGGGCACTGGAGGACCTCTTCTTTGTAAGGCCACTACTTTCAAGAGCAGGAGATGTAGCTGATTTTCCAAACACACAGAAACAGACACAAAGAGTTATGCAGAATGAGGAGACAGAGCAAGATGTCCCAAATGAAAGAACAGGACAAAATCACAGAAAAGACTTAAGCAAAATGGAGATAAATAATATGCCTAATAATTTAAAGTAATGATCATTAAGGTATTCTCTGAACTTGAGAACAGAGTGGAGGATATCAGTGAGACCCTTAACAATAAACAAGAACAAGTCAGAGATGAAGAAAATAATAAATGAAATTAAAAATACACTATATGTGATAATAGTAGACTGTGTAAAGCAGAAGAATGACTTAGCAACCTGGAGGATAGATTAATGGAAAGTAGTCAAGTTGAGCAGGTGAGAGAAAAAAAAATTATGTGAAATGAGAATAGACTTAGAAAACTCAACAACATCATCAAGTATAATAACATTTGCATTGTAGTCATCTCAGAAGGAGATGAGAAAGAAAAGGAAACAGAACATTCATTTGAAGAAATAATAGCTGAAAACTTCCTGAATTTGGGGACAGAAACAGAAATCCAGATCCAGGAAACACAGAGTACCCTCAACAAAATCAACAAGGAGGTTCATACCAAGACACATAGTAATTAAAATAGCAAAAAGCAGTGATAAAGAAAGAATTTTAAAAGCAACAAGAGAAAAGAAAATAGTGACACACAAGGGAAATTCCATAAGGGTATCAGCTGATATTTTAGCAGAAACTTTGTAGGCTATAAGGGTGTGGCATCATATACTTTAAGTGCTGAAAGAAAAAAAAAACAACCAAGAATACTCTATCCAGCAAGTCTATCATTCAGAAAAGAAGGAGAGATAAAGAATTTCCCAGAGAAAGAAAAGTTAAAAGAATTCATGACCACTAAACCAGGCCTACAAGAAATGTTAAAGGGGAAAGGTTGAGTTGAAAGGAAAGAACATAAGCCAGAGTAAGAAAAGTAGAAAGCACAGAAGCAGCGAAATTAAGTATGTGTATAAAAATCAATCAAGGGATTCATAAAATAAAAGAATGTAAAGTATGACACCATATACCTAAAATGTTGGGGGCAGGGAGGAGTAGAGAATGGATTGAAATTTAAGCAACCATCAACTTAATATAGACTACTACATGCATGGTAACCACAAATCAAAAACCAGTAATACATGTACAAAAAAAAAATAAAGAGAAAGGAATCCAAATAGATCACTAAAGAAAGGCAGCAAATCATGAGAGAAGAAAGGAACAGAGAAGAACTACAAAAACAACCATTAAACAAGTAACAAAATGGCAGTAAGTAAATACCTACTAATAATTATTGTGAATGTAAATGGACTAAATACTCCAATCAAAAGACACTAGGTGGAGAATAGATAAAAAAGCAAGACCTATCTAAATGCTGCTTACAAAGACTCCTTTCAGACCTAAAGACAAATGTAGATTGAAAGTGAAGTGAAAAGCATTTACCATGCAAATGGAAGTGGAAAGAAAGCCAGGGTAGCAATAGTTATATCAGACAAAATAGACTTTAAAACAAAGACTGTAACAAGAGACAAAGATGGACACTATATAATCATAAAGAGAACAATGCAACCAGAAGATAAAACAACTGTAAATATTTATGTATCCAACATAGTAGCACCCAGATACATAAAACAGCTAATAACAAAAATAAAGAAATTGATAATCATACAATAATAGTAGAGGATTTTAACATCCCACTTACATTGAGAGATACATGATCCAAACAAAATCAACAAGGAAACAGTGGCTTTGAAGGACACATTGGATGAGATGGATCTAACAATATATCCAGAACATTCCATTCTAAAACAGTAGAATGCACTTTCATTTCAAATGCACATGGAACATTCTACAGAACCATTATTATACTATATGTTAACTAACTTGGATTTAAATTAAAAAAAAAGAATCACATGTTAGGCTACAAAACAAGTCTCAACAAATTAAAAAAAAATGAAGTCCTACCATGTACCTTTTCTAACCACAATGCTATGAAACTAGAAGTCAATTACAAGAAAAAATCTGGAAAGAACACAAATACACAGAAGTTAAATAACATGCAACTGAACAAGAATGGGTCAACCAAGAAATCAGAGGAAATAAAAAAATACATGGAGACAAATGAAAACGAAAATACAATGGTTGAAAATCTTTGGAATGCAGAAAAAGCTGTTCTAAGAGGGATGCTAATAGCAATACAGGGCTACCTCAAGAAACAAGAAAAATATTAAATAAACAGCCTAACCTTACACCTAAAGGAACCAGAAATAGAAGAACAAACAAAACACAAAACCATCAAAAGGAAGGAAATAATAAAGATTAGAGCAGATTAAACAAAATAGAAGCTAAAAAGTAAAACAAAACAAAAAACCAATAGAATAGAAAATGAATCCAGGAGCTGGTTCTTTGAAAAGATCTACAGAATTGATAAACCTCTAGCCAAGCCTCATCAAAAAAAGAGAGAAAGGTCTCAAACAAAATCAGAAATGAAAGAAGAGAAATAACAACCAACACCACAGAAATACAAATGATTTTAAGAGAGTATTATGAAAAATTATATGCCCAAAATTGAGCATCCTAGAACAAATGAATAAATCCTTAGAAACATATAAATTCCCAAAACTTAAATAGAAGAAATAAAATATTTGAACATATAATCAGCAAAGAAATTGCATCAATAATAAAAAAAACTTTTGGGGCACCTGGGTGGCTCAGTTAGTTGAGCGTCTGACTTCAGCTCAGGTCATGATCTCACAGCTAGTGAGTTAAAGCCTCATGTCAGGCTCTGTGCTGACAGCTCAGAGCCTGGAGACTGCTTTGAATTTTGCATCTCCCTTTTTCTCTACCCCTACCCCATTCACGCTCTGATTCTCTCTCTCTCCAAAATAAATAAACATTAAAAAAAGAATTAAAAAAAAACTTTCAACAAGAAAAAGGCCAGGACCAGATGGCTTTAAAGGCAAATTCTGCCAAGAATTTAAAGAAGAGTTAATACCCATTCTTCTCAAACTACTCCAGAAAGAAAAGAAAACTTCCAAATTCATTCTATGGGGCCAGCATTACTTTGATATCAAAATGGGATAAAGACACTACAAAAAACGGAACTAGAGGTCAATAACTATGATGAGCATAGAAGCAAAAGTCCTCGACAAAATATAGGTAAACTGAATTTGACAATACATTAAAAACTCATTCACCATGATTTGGGTGCTGGTGTGGCTCAGTAGTTTAAGCTTGGTTTTGGCTCAGGTTATGATCTAGCGGCTTCCTGGGTTTGAGCCTCGCACTGGGCTCTGTGCTGACAGTGCAGAGCCTGTTTGGGATTCTCTCTCTCCCTCTTTCTCAGCCCCTCCCCACTTGCACTGTCTCTGGCTCTCTCTCAAAAATAAATACTTAAAAAAAAATAAAATAAAAAAGTCATTCACCATGATCAAGTGGAATTTATTCCTGGGATGCTAGGATGGTTCATTACAAATCAATCACCATGATTCATCACATCAAGAAGAGAAAGGATAAAAATAATCCATATGATCATTTCAATAGATTCAGAAAATGTATTTGACAAAGTACAACATCCATTCATGATAAAAACCCTCAAGAAAGTAGGTTTAGAGGGAACATACCTCAACATTATAAAGGTTGTGTGTGAAAATCCCACAGCTAATGTTATACTCAATGGAGAAAAATGGAGAGCTTGTCCATTAGGATCAGGAACAAAACAAGTATGTCCACTTTCATCACTTTTATTCAACATAGTATTGGGAGTTCTAGCTACAGCAATCAGACAATAAAAAGAAATAAAATTAATCCATATTGGTAAGGAAGAAGTAAAACGTTCACTATTTGCAGATGACATGGTACTATACATAGAAAACCTGAAAGACTCCACCAAAAAACTACTGGAACTGATAAATGAACTCAGTAAGGTCACAGGATACAAAATCATTATATAGAAATGTGTTTATAGAAATTAAACACATTTCTATACACTAACAATGCAACAGTAGAAAGACAAATTAAGAAAACAATCTCATTTATAATTGCACCAAAATTATAAAATACCTAGGAATAAACTTAACCAAGAAGTTGAAAAACATGTAGCATTAAAAGTATAAAACACTGTTGAAAGAAATTGGAGATGACACAAACAAATGGAAAGATATTCCATGCTCATGGATTGGAAGAACAAATATTATTAAAATGTCCATACTACCTAAAGCAATTCATAGATTTAATGCAATCCATGTCAAAATACCAACAACATTTTTCACAGAACTAGAACAAATAATCTTAGAATTTGTATGAAACCACAGAAGACCCAGAATAGCCAAAGCAATCATGAAAATGAAGAAAAAATTGGAGGTATCACAATCCCAGAAGTCAATATATACTACAAAACTGTAATAATCAAAACAGTATGGTACTCACACAAAATCAATGGAACACATAGATCACATAGACACATAGATCAATTGAACAGAATAGAGAGCCCAGAAATAAACCCACAATTATACGGTCAATTAATCTTCAGTAAAGGAGGAAAAAGTATGCAGTGGGGAAAGACAGTCTCTTCAACAATGATGTTGGGAAAACTGGACAACTACATGCAAAAGAATGAAACTGGACCACTTTCTGATACTATACACAAAAAGAAATTCAAAATGGATAAAGACTTAAATGTGAGATCTGAAACCATAAAAATCATAGAAGAGAGCTCAGGCAGTAATTTCTATGACATTGGCTATAGAACATTTTTCTAGATACATCTCCTGAGGCAAAGGAAACAAAAGCAAAAGTAAACTGTTGGTACTATGCTAATAGTGTAAGAAACTTCTTCACAGAGAAGGAAACAATTAACAAAGGTAAAGGACAACCCACTGAATGGGAGACAACATTTGCAAATGACATATTCAAAAAAGAGTTAACATCCAAAAAATATATAGCACTGATACAAGTTAACAACAAAAAAACCCAAATAATGTGATTAAAAATGGGCAGGAGACATAAACACTTTTCCAAAGAAGATATCCAGATGGCCAAGAGACACATGAAAAGATGCTCAACATCACTCATCATCAGGGAAATGCAGATCAAAACCATGATGAAATATCACTTCACATCTGTCAGAATGGCTAAACTCAAAAACACAGGAAACAGCAACTGTTGGTAAAGATATGGAGAAAAAGGAACCCTCCTGCAGTGTTGATGGGAATACAAACTGGCACAGCCACTATAGAAAACAGTATGGAGTTTCCTCATAAAATTTAAAAATAGAATCACCATGTGATCCAGTAATTTCACTTCTGGATATTTACCCAAAGAAAATGAAGACTCTAATTCAAAATGGTAAGCACCCATATGTATACTGAAGCATTATTTACAATAGCTAGATTATGGAAGGAGCCCAAGTGTCCATTGATAGATGAATGAATAAAGGACAGGCAGGTATATTCATATAATGGAATATTACTCAGCCAGAAAAAGAATGCAATCTTGCCATTTGCAGGATGGATGGAGCTAGAGAGTATTATGCTAAGCAAAATAAGTTCAGACAGAGAAAGACAAATACCAGATGATTTCAGTCATGTGGCATTTTAAAAACCAAAATAAATAAATAAAGGAAAAAAGAGACAAACCAAAAAACACTCTTAAGTGTGGATAGCAAACTTATGGTTACCAGAAGGGAGGTGGGGGTGGGGGTGGATGGGTGAAATAGATGAAGAGGATTAAAAGGGCACACTTCTCATGATGAGCACTGAGTAATTTATAGATTTGTTGAATCACTGTATTGTACACCTGAAACCAATATGACATTATATGTTAACTATACTGGAATTGAGATTTAAAATGTCATGTATAATGTGAATTCTCAGCTAATGTTCCAGTGGAATTGGATAATGCTTCATCAACTCTTTGAGTTGAAATATGGAAACTACCATAAGTCAAGCTTTAAAGGACATTTCCTATACCCTGAGTACTTTCTTAGTGATATAATGAAATGTGAGGAAAACAGATGTGGATTGGTTAACCCCTCAGCCCTAGCCAGACTTAAATTTTTTTTTTTGTATTTCTCATTTCAATTTACTGTTTTAACATGTCATCTGTGCACACTAAATTCATTATGTAAAATGGGCTCAGGATGTTCCTCTTTGTTATTATCCCCCAGTGTGTCCAAAGGCAAGAGTCAGAGAGGAACTGGCAAGTAAATTAAAGGCCTTGGATTAGAGTGTATAGGAAACTAAATGGTGGCAGTGCATCTATCAGCCACACCGTTTGGCAATTGCAGTGCAATTACACTAGGCTCAGACACTAAATATAAAGTGTTATACAAACAGATTTAAAATGGGTGAGATGGAAGCCTATAGCACTTTTCTAGGATTAACACAACAGCCACTGTGAAGAGACAGAGAATCCCAGTGTATGTTCAATTTCTAAGAAATAGCAATTTGAGCAGAAGAAGCTCCACAGTGCAATATAATAACATTATTTTCCATGTATAGTTTAAGACATAATGATTACTTCCCAAGAGGGCAGAGATCTTTGTAAAAGGGAAAGGTTATTGTGATTAAGGCAGGAAAAGACCAGCTAAAAAAGGAAAAACGAGATCATCTAAAAAGAAAACTTCAATTCGTGGCAAAGAAAATACTTAGACTATGTTGTATATAGTTCATTCCAAAAACTGTAATGGGTGCCTCAGAGAAGGGATAAAATGATGAGGAAGGGAAGATCCTACAGGAGAAATGTTGGTTCAGCCTGAGATAGATCTGAGTGATGATTATTGATAATGAGACCCAGGAGATTTCACCCAATTTTACATAACAAGTTTGGTAAGCTTTTTTTTTTTTAATGTTTATTTATTTTTGAGAGAGAGAGAGAGATAGAGCACAAGCATGGGAGGGGCAGAGAGAGAGGGAGACACAGAAACCAAAGCAGGCTCCAGGCTCTAAGTTGTCAGCAGCACTTTCCATGGTGTGGGTAGCAAACTTATGTTTGCTTTTAGTTCTAAAAGATAGAGATTTGTTTTAAAATTTAAAAAAAAATTGCGTGATACACACTATAAGAAATTCAGTTTATTTTTAATATATTTGCATTATTCTTGTTGCAAAGAAGATTGGTTAGAGGAAAATTGATTAATGTTTAATAACACCTGCTTTTTATGATACTGCATGCTTAAATATAATCACAATGAAGAATCAGAGGGTACCTTACATTACATAATATGAAATATTTTAAAGAAAGCTAGTTTTGAATTCTGCTTTTTAGGTTTTTATTTATTTATTTAAAATTTTTTTCAACATCTATTTTTGAGGGACAGAGAGAGAGCGTAAGTGGAGGAAAGACACAGAGAGAGAGAGACACAGAATCCGAAGCAGGCTCTTGGCTCTGAGTTGTCAGCACAGAGTCGGATGCGGGGATTGAACCTATAAACTGTGAGATCATGACCTGAGCCAAAGCCTGATGCTTAACCGACTGAACCACCAGGCGCCCTTCTGCTTTAGGTTTTCTGCTTTAGGTTGTGCTTAAATCATAATTCAATTCTCAGAAGACCTTAAATCATTTAGATATATGTATATTATAGAATGTGAGGGCGACCTGGCTGTGACATCTGTCACTCCATTGATCACCAGGGTTGATTCAGCTGGTCTGGCTGGCTAGGCGGGTGTCCCCTCCTCCCTCACCGCTCCATGTGTGTCCCTCCCTAAGCTGCTCGCTCAGTGGAAGAGGATGACCTTCACCGATAGGGTAAGATCATTCTTCGGTCAAGGGTTCTTTGGTCAAGGGTGTACAAGTAGCTGCGCTCTCTTGCTAGAACCTCCAAACAAGCTCTCAAGATATAGGTATGTTATACATAAGCATTCTCTAGCAATTTATGAAATCAGGGGAAAAGTTTAATCAACCCTATGGCTTCTATCTTAGTGATTTAGTTACTTAATGCCCCTAGCAACCTTGATCAAGTCTTAGTTTGTAATTATTACAAAAGTTACAGACTTTTCCCCTCTTAATGGGGAAATAATAGTGAATATCTCCTCAACATCTCTCGTTTTCTTCTTCCTTTTCTTTAACAAGTACTAGATCTACTTCAGGCCCTCATTATCTCTTCTCTGGTCTATAACAAGAACCTCTTAAATGGTCTTACTGCTTTCTGTTTCTTTCTTCTATCATCCAACCCACCTCCTGAGGACTAATCTTGCTAAAACAAAGCATAGGTTATGTCATCTTCTTGCACAAAATACTTCAATAATTTCCTATCACAATCTGATCTAAGCTCAGATAGCTTGCTTTGATTTGCTAGGCCATCACAATCCAGTTCCTTCATATATTTTATATGTTCTAGTCAAAGTTGGTAACTTCTCTGTAAGCATTCCCACCTCCACACTTAAGCACTTCCTATCTGGAAAGTCTTCCCTATCATCTCTAGTTGCAGAAATCCTCATTATCCTGCAAAGTCTGACCTTGGCAAGTGCTTTCACTCTAACTCTACTATGTCCCAACCCATCCCAGTCCAGCCAAGATGAAGTGAGTTCTTTTTCCTCTGAATTCCCAAACTTTTCTGTGAACTAGCCTTATAGAAGTTATCATTGTCTTCCTTGCATTATAATGATTTGTGCTATATGGCAAAGTCCTTGAAGACCAAGATCATATCTCATCATCCCTATATCTCTCCACAGTACCAGTGGCCTACACATTGTGTTGCCTAATAAATTCTGTTGCTTGGCAGATGTATTTTAAAAAAAATTTTTAATGTTTATTTTTGAGGGGGGGGGGTAGGGAAGGGGCAGAGAGAGAGGGAGACACAGAATCTGAAGCAAGCTCCAAGCTCTGAGCTATCAGCACAGAGCCCGACATGGGGCTCAAACCCATGAACCATGAGATCATGACCTGAGCTGAAGTCAGACGCTTAACCAACTGAGCCAGCCAGGCATTTTGCTTGACAGATGTATTTATTGCAATATTGACTTGCCCAAACATTGCAGTTGCTATGCATCTTATTGGGAGAAATTGGGGGCTTCCAATAACTTTCAGTTACTTGTTTTGAAACTCTACTCATTTTAGGCCACATTTTAATGTAAAAAATTTTAATTAGAGTTGATAAAACTGGACACAATATGAGAAGAGTGGCAGAAAAGGAAATGCTACAGATTGTACTTGTGAATTTGTTGAGCTCAGGATAACGAAGCAGCATCTGTTCCAGAAATATCTACTAGTTAAGACCCAAGAAGTCAAACATACCTAACCATCCTGCATATCACATTTTTTCAGCAGGAGGTGCCAAGAAGAAAAGGAGCAATCTACCATCTGCTAAGCCATCTGTTTCATAAGACCTATTCCTTATTTAGTGCCATCAGAGTTTTCATTTCTTTAAAAAAAAAAAAAAGATTAACATTGTCAAAGACCCCCAAATAAGAGCATATGATAACATTATCTAATAGCCATCTCAGTTAGCAGCAGCTTTTATATTTCTCAAAGTTGTTTCACTATTGAATTATGTTCTTTCCAATGTGTGTAGTATGGAAAGAGCACAATCTATGAATCAGAAGCCCTGAGTCTGAATCAATCTCTGCTTCCTACTAACTTACCTAGGGCAGTTGCCTGCATCTGACCTTAAACTTCTTTCCGTGTAAATGGACATAATATTTACCTCAAGGATGGGAGCTAAAATGTAAGCCCCTTGAGAAAGCAAGAATTTTCATCTGTTTGTTCACTGATGCATCCCAAGCACCCAGATCATTGGCACATAGAAGATGTTCAATAAATACTTGTTAATGGGTAATATCGAAATAAAATTGATACCTATTGAAATGCTTTGAAGAGTATTTATCCAAATAATAGAGTTTTAGGTTTAGGAGTGTGTCACCTAATTCAGTTATCTTGTTTTATAGGTAAGTAAACTAAGAACCAGAAAGGCTGACCTGCACAAGATCTTGAAACCACACAGTTGTGAAGCTAGCACAACAATCCAGGCTTCCTAAATTCTAGTTCAGTTCTCTTCTGTTGAACCACACCTTCTTCTTTAAATCATATGATCAGTCCATTACCTTAGTACAGTATTTTACAGACTTTAGTCCTGTGTGTACCACTTCATGTATTTTTGCAGTGTTTACATACATTATTATTTCCTTACTATTCTTTAGGTTGAGTTAAATCACTGAACGTAAACACTTTATCTGTGTCTTATCTTAAGCAATAATGCCCATGTAATAATTTGTTATTTCAAGTATACAAGAAAATAAGTAATGTTTTCTTAATGTATATTAAAATGAAAAATGTACACTTAAGTACTATCTAAAATTGTTTTGCCTATCTGCAGTAGTACATATTTCATATTAGGGAAATACTGCTTAGAACTATCTGTGATGCATTATTATTTTATATGAATATTTTTCATAGGATAAAATAGCAAAGGAATTTCTAATATAGTCAACTCATGACTTTTTATATTAAAGGAATATAGATAATTTAAAATATGAAAAAAATTATAAATTTAGCTTACATTTTTTTCCCTCTTGTTCTGTCTCAGTGGAAATGGAGGGTAAGATTGTTGTGCTATTGTAGTGGGTATAGAAATTTCATAGCTACAAAGTTGGATGTGCAAAAATGGAAATTTATTTCTTTATAATTATACTTAGTTCTCCCATACCTGCTATTGGTGGAGAATTTAACTAGTCACTGAGAGGTTAATATAGACGCTTGGGAATTTGGTCTCATCTCTTTTTTTTGTTTCAATAAATACATCATCAAATAAGGGTCTTGTCTTTTCCCTTCCTCTTTCCTTTTTCCATGAGGAAATCTAAGGTCAGCTCAGAGTACAGTAAGTCGGTGGCAAAGAGGGTGCTGTCATATCTGAGCTCAGGTTCTCTTTTTTCCTCTCTGTCCTTGCAGCTTCATTCCTTTTCAGTCCAAAGGTTTTGTTTTGTTTTTAAATATTTTTTCACGTGTGTCTCAAAACTAGACTTCTACATGAACATTCATTATTCCACGTTATAACATTTTACGGTGTGCTTGCTATATGCTGAAACCACCAAGCTGTTAGTCTTTTTGGTATCAAAAATCACTTTTCTTTCTCCTAGGATCCCACCTCTTGAAACTGAAAACCTTTACTTTAAAGGCTGTTAGCTTTGTTATGGGCTTTTTGGAGGTAATAATGTGAACTGTAGAAATTTCTAATCCTAAATCATTCTTGTGATAATATGTGTCTCTGAATAGGGACAGGGTCACATACAGGGAAGTGGAGGAGAGGGAAGGCATATCAATTGACAAAATGCTTATTTCAATACACTATGCATGGTACAAATCCTTCATCTGTATATGCACTTTTAACTGTTCCTTTATAATATCTTTGTTTTTCAGGCAAAAATAATCATAATCCCTAATTTCTTTTTTCAGTTCTCATTTTTAAAATCCTTTAATCAATTTGCTGGCTCTCTGTGGTATCCTCATATTATATGGATACTACAGTTATAACATCTATACTTGTGTAGCCTTTTTAGTTTTGAATAGAAAACCTTTTCATATAAATACCTCTAATTTTTCCCTATAAATCTATTAGGGAGATAGTAATAGTCACAAAGACAAGGAAATTGAGGACAGAAAAATCTAATGAGAAAGTAATGACATTTTTTAAAAAAAGTATAATTATGAAACACATACGTACATATTTATGGAGGACATGGGAAAAATATCTTATAATTTTGGGTTTTTTAAACTAATATTTGATTGATTAAAGTTATATATTACAAAATCTGTTTTTTATTAAGCCTTAAAGTTCAGCTTACTTTTTGCCATTATATTTTAAAGTCTAGTATTTTTTAATATAAAAGTAACATTTCAGTGTTTTGGGGTTAGAATTCAATTAACTCAGTTGTAACAGATTTAATTCCTCTGAACAATTTGTTCTATTAATAAACTTCTAAATTGCCTTAAACATTAACATTTCATTATTAAATTTAACATATTCAATACTTTAGCCTTTCAAATATCCAAAATGGAAGATTTATAGTCCAAGTGAACAAAACTTCCTGACAACTTTAGCAACTCTTACAAACTTAATTAAACTTAGAGGGAAGCATTATGTTAACCATTCCAATGTTTTTTAAAAACTTAAAAAATTCTCCTATACCTGAGACCTTAAAATCAAAGCTTAATATGTCAGATTTTCTTAGATATTGTAAACATTTTATTTTAAGTTTATTTATTTATTTTTGAGAGAAAGAGAGAGAGTACAAGTGGGGTAGGGACAGAGAGAGAGGGAGAGAGAATTCTAAGCAGGTACACAGCCTGATACAGGGCTGGAACTCATGAACCATTTGATCATTACCTGAGCTGAGCTCAAGAGTCAGATGCTTAACCAACTGCCACCCAGGTGCCCCTTATAAACATTTTAAGTAATAAACATTATCTTAAAGCAAATGCAAAAAATATGAATACTAAGATTTTGTCATACTGTATGACTTCCATAGTTCACTATGTAGGTTCCTAGAGTTGTAAAGTCACTTAGCCAAGTTAAAAGGAACACATTTTACTAGATTAAAAACTTGATATTTAAAAAAAAAAATTTTTTTTTAACGTTTATTTATTTTTGAGACAGAGAGAGACAGAGCATGAACTGGGGAGGGTCAGAGAGAGAGGGAGACACAGAATCTGAAACAGGCTCCAGGCTCCGAGCAGTCAGCACAGAGCCCGACGCGGGACTCGAACTCACATACCGCGAGATCGTGACCTGAGCCGAAGTCGGCGGCTTAACCGACTGAGCCACCCAGGCGCCCCAAAAACTTGATATTTTAATACATTTGCTTGGAGGTCAGATATTCTAGGTTGAATCTAAGGACCATAAAATTTTAGTATGATTGTGCCCAAATTATAAATGGGAACTCTGGAATCATTCTCATCATAGTTACTGTACCCGGGACCTGGAAGTAGACTTCCGCTCTCATCTGGGGTTTAGTCTTGCAACTCCTTACTGGTTCTTTAGTAGTCTTTTTCATGTTTTATCTTCATCAAATGATTGTGTTCAATTTATATTTTTAGACTTTGATTAGAGTTTGCATTATTTTTTAATTCAAGGTCTTCTCTTCTAGGGGTTTTGTTTTGTTTTGTTTTGTTTTTTAGCTCTATAATAGTTTTAATTTATCTTGGTTGTCCCTCAGCCACAACTCTGTGGTCATTTTAATACCAGTTATTTTCAGTGTGCCATTTACTATTTTTTTTAATGCTTCATCAGACCTTTTAAGTCTATCAATAAGTTTTTTTTTTTAAGTTCAAACACAATTCCAAACAGTCTGTCTGTTCCTTTTTCTTTTCAGCACTGTAGAACTCCCTTCTAAAGGTCTCTGTCTCAGCAGCAGCCTGAATGACTGTTCTTTGGTCTAGTGCAAGCTGTCATCCTGAAATTTTCCTTTGTTGCTCTCTTGTTTCAGGTCCCTTATTTTCTGGGTTCCCACTTTTTCCCCTTTTTTTTAAATATGAATCCTCATTTTACTGAAACATGTAGTCTAATAGCTTCCTATTGCCTCCATACTTGAATTCTACGGGAAGAATTATCTCATTTCTTGTTATCCTACCCTGCCAGTACTGAGATATCAAATTCTAGTCATTTTGTAAGATACTATTCCCTTTGGCTTTCCCTGCTGGAAGTTTGCTGACAATCCTTGTCTACTTGGTCTCCTCTAATGTTATTTTAAGGGAATTTATATTACATTTAACTGGAAGTTTCTACACTTCATTTTAATTTTCTTCTCTCTTACCACTTCTTTCTTATGACCAACCCAAAAGAAGTGCCTCACAGAGTAACTGCCACATATTAACCCTCAGTATTTGTTAAGTCAAAGACACATAGATGAGGTTGTTGATCTTCCTACATACTATGGAAGAAAAGACTTCACTAGTTTGTCAAAAAATGTATCACATTATTTAGGTAGAAATTCAAAAGGCAAGTTTTTTTTCTCTTTAATTTTTATCAAGAGGCTATTGTTCGTAAGAATTTTTTTTTAAAGGCATTGAGGGAACATTAAAAATCTGAGATCTGTATCAATAAGAATAAAATTTAAGTCATGTTAAATAGATGGTTCTTGTAAGTAAGTAAAAACTGACATAGGTGCATTAGAAAGCCATAGTAATTCTTAATAAGTTTCTTAATTAGGAAAAAATAGCATGCCGATGGCAAACATTAGAATGACTAAACCTGAAGTTCCTTTGCTCTTTATTATGTGAAATGACCATATACTTTTTTTTTTTTTTTTTTTTTTTTTTTTTTTGTTCAGACCAGGACTGTTCAGAAGCGAAAGGGAGGGAGGCCCTATCAATTATGCAGCAATTGGTGTAAACCAGAACTGTCCTAGGTGAACTGGGATAAAAGGTCTCTTTACTGATATTGTAGATAAGATTGAGGAAGACCTAGATATAGTATTTGCAGAAGAGAAAGTTAGGGTAAGGTTCTGGGAGATATCCAGGATATTGTGGATCTGTAATGTAAGTAAGATACAGGATTGCTATTTTAATAAATAAAATAGACTATATATTTAGTCTATCTGAAGGGCAATATATTCAATGAAATTAAAATAATAGGTTTTTGAAGTTTGAGATTCATCATCAGAACAGGTTATAAACTTATTAGAAATAAAAGATTTCCCCCATTTAAAGTAGTTAATCAGTGTATCATAATGAGAAGTAATACTATATTCTAGCTTGGGAGTCTTCTCTACAGTGCCATCACTAGAAGTAAAGGAAAAGAAAAGAAAAACTTGAACCCTCTCAACCCCAAAAACAAAAACAAAAACCTCACCACAAAATGTAATTTGCCTCTTCTTCCTTGTGTTATCAAAATAGTTCATTGTGCTATTCATAAACACTACCTTCATCTAGAACCAAATAGCACCCTCCATCTAGAACCAAATAGCAACCAAATACAACAAAATGTTTCCCCATAAACTTTGAGATTTATTATGACAATATAATTAAATAGATAATTTCTTGTCAATATAAATAACTTAAAAATATTAGGCAAACTTAGAACCATTTTTATCATGATTAGACATTAGCAAAACATTGATTTTTTTTGCAGTTTCTATTCTATTTTGGCCATTTGAGTGATGCTGAGTTGTGCTGCCTCATGAGTTTTTGGTTTGTCTTGTTTCTGAAATAGTTTTTTATTAGTTTAGTTTGGAGGGAACATTCTGCCACATGCCACACACACACACACACACACACACACACACACACACACACAATTGCCCCAAATCTAGATAGTTTCAAATATTTGTCAGTATTGCTTTCTGGTGACTTTACTCAAAGTAGTGATTAGATAAAATACTAAGATGGAGGAATTCATCCCAAAAGAAAGAACAAGAAAAGTTCATGGCCAGAGATCTAATTGAAATACATACAACTAATATCCCTGATCTAAAATATAAAATTTTTTAATTAGTTTTCTTTATTTTTGAGAGGCAGAGAGAGACAGCACGTGTAGGGGAGGGACAGAGAGAGAGAGAGAGAGACACAGAATCAGAATCAGGCTCCAGGCTCTGAGCTGTCAGCACAGAGCCCGATGCAGGGCCCGAACTCACAAACCGTGAGACCATGACCTGAGCCAACGTCGGACGCTCAACTGACTGAGCCACCCAGTTGCCCCACCCTGATCTAAAATTTAAAACAACAATCATAAGGATACTAACAGGGCTTGCAGAAAGCAAGAAGACACCAGGGAGTCTCTTACCACAGAGATACAAGACCTAAAACTAGTCAGGCCAGAATAAAAAATGCTATAACCAATATGTGAAACTGGCTGGATATAATGGCCACAAGGGTGGAAGAAGCAGAGGAATGAATAAGTGATATAGAAGATAAAATTATGGAAAATGATGAAGCTGAAAAGAAGAGGGGGAAAAATGTTGGATCACAAAGGGAGACTTAGGGAACTCAGTTACTCCATAAAATGTAACAACATTCGTATCATAGGACTCTCCAAAGAAGATGAGAGGAGCAGGTTTATTTGAGAAAATTATACCTGAAAATTTCCCTAATCTGGTGAAGGAAACAGACATCCAAACTCAGGAAATACAGAGAATTCCTATCAAAATCAACAAAAGTAGGCCAACACTAAGACATATTGTAGTAAAATTTGCAAAATACAGAGATAAGGAAAAATTTATAAAAGCACCAAGGGAAAAGAAATTCCTAACTTATAAAGGGAAGATGACTAAGGTTAACAGCAGATCTATCCACAGAAACTGGGCAGGCCAGAAGGGAGTGGCAGAAAATATTCAATGTAATGATGGGGAAAAATATGCAGCCAAGAATACTTTACAGCAAACCTGTCATTCAGAATATAAGGAGAGGCAAAGTGTTTTCCAGACAAAAACTAAAGGACTTTGTGACCACTAAAGCAGTCCTATAAGAAATATTAAAGGGGACTCTTTGAGTGGGAAAGAAAGACTAAAAGTGACAAAGACCAGAAAGGAATGGAGAAACAACACTCAACAGTAATAAAATAGCACTAAATTCATATCTATCAATAATCACTCTTATGCAAATGGACTAAATACTCCAATCAAAAGACATAGAGTATCAGAGTAGATAAAAAAAAGACAAGACACATCTATATGCTGCCTGTAAGAGATTCATTTTAGACCTAAAGACACCTGGTGACTGAAAGTGAGGGGATGGATAACCATTTGTTGTGCTAATGGACATCAAAAGAAAGCCAGAGTATCCATACTTATATCAGACAAGTGAAATTTTAAATGAAAGACTGTAAGAAGAGATTAAGAAGGGCACTATATCATAATAAAGGAGTCTATCCAACAAGATCTAACAATCATAAATATTTATGCCCCCAACTTAGAGACACCCATATATATAAATCAATTAATAACAAACATAAACTCATTGATAATAATACAATAATAATAGTAGAGGACTTTAACACCTCATAGCAACAGACAGATCACCTAAGCAGAAAATCAACAAGGAAACAATGGTTTTGAATGACACACTGGATCAGATGGATTTAACAGATGTATTCACAACATTTCATCTGCTAAAGCAAAGGAATACACATTCCTTTCAAGTGCACATGGAACATTCTCCAGAACAGATTAATACTGGGATACAAATCAGGCCTCAACAAAAAAAGATACAAAAGATACAAAAAAGATTGAGAGCATATCATGCATAGTTTCTGACAACAATGCTATGAAACTTGAAGTAAACTACAAGAAAATATTTGGTAAGACCACTAATACTTGGAGGTTAAAGAACATCCTACTAGGGATAAATGGGTTAGCCAGGCAATTAAAGAAAAAATAAAAAATACATGGAAACAAATTAAAATACAACAGTCCAAAACCTTTGGGATGCAGCAAAAGTGGTTCCAACAGGAACATGTATAGCAATACAGATCTATCTCAAGAAGCGAGAAAAGTCTCAAATATATAACCTAACCTCACACTTCAAGGATCTAGAAAAGGAACAGCAAATAAAGCCTACAGCCAGCAGAAGGGAAATAATAAAGATTAGAGAAGAAATAAATGGTATAGAAACAAACAAACAAGCAAACAAACACCACAGTAGAACAGATCAATGAAACTAGGAGCTGGTTTGTTGAAATAATTAATAAAATTGATAACTCCCTAGCCAGAATTACAAAGAGAAAGGGGGAGAGAGAGAGAGAGAGAGAGAGAGAGAGAAAGAGAGAGAGAGAGAGAGAGAGAAAGGATCCAAGTAAATAATATCATGAATGAAAGCAGAAATATCACAACCAACACCACAGAAATACAATCATAAACGAATATTATGAAAAATTATATGACAACTAATTGGGCAATCTGGAAGAAATGGATAAGTTCCCAGAAACATACAAACTACCAAAACTGAAACAGGATGAAATAGAAAATTTGAACAGACATATAACCAGTAAAAAAATTGAATGAATAATCAAAAATCTTGCAACAAACCAAAGTCCAGGACCAGATGGCTTCCCAGGGGAATTCTACCAGACATTTAAAACAGAGTTTATACCTATTCTTCTCAAGCTCTTCCAAAAAATAAAAATGGAGGGAACGTTTCCAAACTCATTCTATGAAGCCAGCATGACACTGATTCCAAAACCAGACAAAGACCCCACTAAAAAGAATTATAGGCCAATATCCCTGATGAACATGGAAACAAAAATTGTCAAGAAGATACTAGCAAATTGAATTCAACAGTACATTAAAAGAATTATTCACCACAATCAACTGGTATATATTCATGGGTTGCAGGGCTGGTTCAATATTCACAAGTCAATCAACATGATTTACCACATTAAAAAAAGAAAGGATAAGAACATATGGTCCTCTCAATAGATGCAGAAAAATCATTTGAAAAAATACAACATCCTTTCTTGATAAAAACCCTCAAGAAAGAAGGTATAGAAGGAAATACTTCAAGATCATAAAGGCCATATATGAAAGACCCACTGCTAATATTATCCTCAATGGGGAAAAACTGAGAGCTTCCCCTTTAAGGTCAGGAACACAACAGTGACATTCATCCACCACTGTTGTTCAACATAGTACCAGAAGTCCCAGCCTCAGGGCTCAGACAACAAAAAGAAGTAAAAGGAATTCAGATTGGAAAGAAAGAAGTCAAACTTTCACCATTTTCAGACAACTTGATATTCTATGTAGAAAATCTGAAAGACTCCACCAAAAAATTGCTAGAACTGATACACAAATTCAGTCAAGTTGCAGGATACAAAATCAACATGCAGAAATATGTTGCATTTCTATACACCAATAGTGAAAAGGAAGTCAATGAATCAATCCCATTTAAAATTGCACCAAAACCCATAAGATATATAGGAATAAACCTGATCAAAGAGGTAAAAGATCTGTACTTTGAAAACTATAGAACACTTATGAGAGAAATGGAAGACACAAAGAAATGGAGAAACCTCCATGCTCATGAATTGGAAGAACAAATATTGTTAAATTGTCTATAGTACCCAAAGCAATCAACACATTCAATACAATCCCTATCAACATCATCATCCCTATCATCAACCACCAGCATTTTTCACAGAGCTAGAACAAAAAATCTTAAAATTTGTGTGGAACTACAAAATACTCCTAGTAGCCAAAGCAATTTTGAAAATGAAAAAACTGGAGGCATCACAATTCTGGACTTCGTTCTATATTACAAAGTGATAGTCATTAAGACAGTATGGTCCTGGCACAAAAACAGACACATTGAACAATGGAACAGAATAGAAAACCCAGAAATGGAGCCAAAACTATAAGGTCAATTATTCTTCAACAAAGCAAGAAAGAATATCCAATGGAAAAAAGTCTCTTTAACAAATGGTGCAGGGGAAAACTGAACAGCAACATGCAGAAGAATGAACCTGGACCACTTCCTTACACCATACACAAAAAAAATTCAAAATGGATGAAAGACCTAAATGTGAGACAGGAAACCATCAAAACTCTACAGTAGAAGACAGGCAGCAAACTCTTGGACCTTGGCCATAGCAACCAAGAGACTTCTTACAAAGATATGAATAGACATTATACAAGACAAATACAAATTACCAATAAACTTACAGAAAAATGGATGCCAGAATCTTAATACTGTAGCCAGATTTTTTTTATTTAAAATTTTTTTTAATGTTTATTTTTGAGAGACAGAGAGAGACAGAGCACGAGTGGTGAAGGAGCAGAGAGAGAGATAGAGACACAGAACCTGAAGCAGGCTCCAGGCTCTGAGCTGTCAGCACAGAGCCTGATGTGGGGCTTGAACTTATGAGCTGGGGGCTCGAACTCACAAGCTGTGAGATCATGACCTGAGCTGAAGTCGGAAGCTCTGCCGACTGAGCCACCCAGGTGCCCCAACATTATTAAAACTTTTAACTCTCATGAATACCAATATAAAACACTTTGGCTAGGTCATCTAGATTTCACTACTAATTCTGCAAATAAAAATCATAGGGTGAATATCATAGAGTTATAAAATCAAGAGAAGCCACATTGTTATCTATGGGAACATGTCTTACCTCTACTTTATTTGCCACAATCCTGCAATAGTGACTCTTATCTACATTTATTGTGCAGAGCCTTCTAATAAAACTTATAGCAGTCCACATTTTTGAAGAAATAAGTTCTTTACAATTGGCCCAAAATATGAAGCATTTATGTTTAGCTTCCTCTGAGTAATGCACATGTTAATAGTCTTACAGCTTTTTGTGTTTTTTGTTTTTGTTTTTGTTTTTTTTTTGGCTTTTGATCAGTCTTTATCAAATCCACTACAGGCTTCAAGTCCTCACGTTTTACAGGGCAGGCAGAGCACATTTTACTCTGTACAATTCATAGAAAGTTCTCACAGAAGGCAGTGAGAGAAAGAAGTTCTCTATTCCCTTTTAGCGTCTTTAGTACTAGATCCAGGTATTTCAACAGTTAGAACACATGGAAATAACAGAACACAGGAAGGGGAAAGAGTAGCTTCCAACTGTGAGCTCTGTATCAAAACAGTTACTGGTAGTGAAGAAAGTTTTAATTACTAAATAATCAAGAATGCTGGATTCTTGATTAGAAATATGACCAGCCATCACAAACTAGTCCTAGTGCCAAATTTAGCCTGCAGATATATGCATTTGGCTGGAGAGTATTTTTAAAACCTTAAACTTGAATGCTTTTTTAAGTTAGTCATATACATTGTAGCTCACCATAGGCAGTACCAACATCTATATGCCTGTCTCCTGAAGGAATTTGGGAATGCTATATGCTTTAAACTTTCTTAATGTTTTGCTATGTAACAATTAACACTATTAAACTATAGTGAAACGGTAATCAGGGAGAGATATTGGGAAGCAATCTTCCTAATCCTAATAAGAATGGATATTTGCAGAATCTTCCCAGATCCAGCCTTTGTTTACTGAGATTTCTAAGCTTCCAAAGGGTTCATTAATCATGTAGATGTCAAATGACTATAGAATTAAGACCTTGAAAGAGAGAATGCATATGTTAAGAAATGCTAAATGTGTCCCATCAGAGCTCCATCAACATCAAAAATAATAAATTCTTGTAAGTTACAGGATATTCAGAAATATTTCTGGCATTAACCAGATAGATGCCTGTGCTCTACTCACCCTTACTTCTACTAAAGTTAAATATTGTCAAGATTCCTTATAAAAGAAGTTTTGAAGCTTTGAAGATGGGGAATTCATCCTCCAGAATTCATTTTGTTATAAGCAGTCATGATGAATCTGGGAGGAGGGTTATCAAGTCAAGGGCCATGCATTTAGTTTTCCCGTTTGCCACATTTCACCTGAGAATTTTCAGTAATTGTACCACATAGTCTACAATGTTTTAAGGGTTAAAGAAAATTCAAAGGTTTGTCTTTTTAAATTTTGGATTCTACGGCTATTGATTTGTCAATATTGACAGGATTGACTGATCTATTCTTACAAGATGAGGTGCAGTTTGGCTGACCCATTTTTTTTGGGATGGGAGGATTAATAAGCTCCCTAAATCAAAACTTCTGAGTAAAGGAAGAATTTTGGAGGAATCACTAAGTATCCTAGTTACACAGTTGCTATTAATGACTGAATAATTTTTTTCTAATTTGGTTAACAAAGTGAGACAAAGAGGCAGATTATTCTATTGATTGTTTAAACATTTAATAATCTGGAGACACAGTGCTGGAAGCTAGGATAGATAGTAGCTAAGGGAGTGGGTTGTGTAGTTGGAGGACCAGGGATTGAATCCTGGCTACTTCATTTACAACCGATGTGGGTCTTGCCAATCTCTCTCAAAGTCCATCAGTTGATTCTACGTAGATGATAAGAGAGGGGCTAAGCATGTGGGATCCAGCATTAGACTGCTGGTTTAAGTTCTGCCATGTAATTCCAAGTTGTGTGATCTCATCCAAGGTATCTAACCTCTCAAAGCTTTAGTTTTGTCATCTATAAATGGAATTAATTAGAGCAAGGTTTGATTTATGTTAGTGAAAATCAAATGAGACAGTGCCAGGAAAATGATAAATG
The DNA here is from genome assembly GCF_018350195.1 of Panthera tigris. Lineage (NCBI taxonomy): Eukaryota > Metazoa > Chordata > Mammalia > Carnivora > Felidae > Panthera > Panthera tigris. The sequence continues at coordinate 85,708,025 of NC_056668.1, forward strand.
TGCAATAAGTGATTCTTTTCTTCTTCCTCCTCCTCTCCCTCCCTCTTTCATTTTGGTAGTAGCAGTGACAGTAGTAGTATGATTATCTTATCTCTCTTTGGTTTTGTTTTGTACTTGAAACCAATATTAGGGCAGGGTTTGTCTACCCAGCAACAAACATATGGCTCACATTTGCCAACTCTGGTAGACTCCACAGTCAGAGATTTTAAATTTTACCTTACATAGAGTTACAGATGAAGGTCAATGGCATAATTTCTCTCGTGAGAATAGAATTAGATATAGGGTAAAATCGTGCTGACAGACTCATTTAACATCAGGGGAAAAAAGCCCTTGAATTCAGGGAGCATACTCTAAAAGGGAAGATAGACAAGCAAAGACAATTGGGTGATTGGAGTGTTTTTTGGCCAGATCAAACACACCCCCAGTGGGGTAACACTGATGTAATATTTGAAGAGAAGGTATCAGCTATGAACTTTAGTTGATGAAAATATTAGAATTTGAGACTAGTCTCATAGTCTGGTTACTTTTCTCTGCAAAGTCTCTAGCCTGTTGAGAATGGAATCTCCAACTTGGTGAAAGAACTGCTTTTTTGTTAAAAAGGGTTCATTTGTGAAAAACTGGACTGAATACGAAGTATTATTAATCCATGTTCCTGTGTCACCAACATAAAAAAATAAGGAAGGCTCTTTTTTCCATGAACTAATTTTCTGCCAACCTTCAACTATCTCATTCAGTTTCCATGAATTCCAGGACGGACCTGGCACCTGGAAGATGCTCAGTAAATGTCTTTTGAATGAGTCACTTCCAACATTGACATGTTATTTTTGTAAGAACTTTACTTCCAACTTCTCCTCAAGTTTACAACTAGTCTAAAACAAAGTCAGACACAATGTTTTTCTTAATTTCACACCATCACACAAGCTATCAATTTCTCTTTGTTTTTGTTTTGTACTTGAAACCAATTTTAGAGCAGAGTTTATCTACTTATCAACAAACTTATGGCTCATATTTGCCAACTCTGGTAGACTCCACAGTAATGGCTTTTTTATTTTATTTATTTATTTTTAATATGAAATTTATTGTCAAATTGGGCTCCATACAACACCAGTGCTCATCCCACAGGTGCCCTCCTCCTCGCACCCCCCCCCCCCCACACCCTCAGTTTATTCTCAGTTTTTAAGAGTCTCTTATGGTTTGGCTCTCTTCCTCTCTAATTTTTTTTCCTTCCTTCCCCTCCCCCATGGTCTTCTGTTAAATTTCTCAGGATCTACATAATAGTGAAAACATATATTATCTGTCTTTCTCTGTATGGCTTATTTCTCTTAGCATAACACTCTCCAGTTCCATCACGTTGCTACAAAAGGCCATATTTCATTCTTTCTCATTGCCAAGTAGTATTCCATTGTGTATATAAACCACGATTTCTTTATCCATTCATCCATTTATGGAAATTTAGGCTCTTTCCATAATTGGCTATTGTTGAAAGTGCTGCTATAAACATTGGGGTACAAGTGCCCTTATGCATCAGTGCTCCTGTATCCCTTGGGTAAATTACTAGCAGTGCTATTGCTGGGTCATAGGGTAGATCTATTTTTAGTTTTTTGAGGAACCTCCCCACCGTTTTCCTGAGTGGCTGCACCAGTTTGCATTCCCACCAACAGTGCAAGAGGGTTCCCTTTTCTCCACATCCTCTCCAGCATCTGTAGTCTCCTGATTTGTTCATGTTGGCCACTCTGACTGGCGTGAGGTGATATCTGAGTGTGGTTTTGATTTGTATTTCTCTGATGAGGACCGACATTGAGCATCTTTTCATGTGCCTGTTGGCCATCCGGATGTCTTCTTTAGAGAAGTGTCTATTCATGTCTTCTGCCCATTTCTTCACTGGATTATTTGTGTTTTGGGTGTGGAGTTTGGTGAGTTCTTTCTAGAGTTTGGATACCTGCCCTTTGTCTGATATGTCATTTGCAAATATCTTTTCCCATTCCATTGGTTGCCTTTTAGTTTTGTGGATTGTTTCCTTTGCAGTGCAGAAGCTTTTTATCTTCATGAGGTCCCAATAGTTCATTTTTGCTTTTAATTCCCTTGCTTTGGAGATGTGTCAAGTAAGAAATTGCTGCGGCTGAGGTCAGAGAGGTTTTTTCCTGCTTTCGCCTCTAGGGTTTTGATGGTTTCCTGTCTCACATTCAGGTTCTTTATCCATTTTGAGTTTATTTTTGTGAGTGGTGAAGAAAGTGGTCTCGACTCATTCTTCTGCATGTTGCTGTCCAGTTCTCCCAGCACCATTTGTTAAAGAGACTGTCTTTTTTCCATTGGATATTCTTTCCTGCCTTGTCAAAGATTAGTTGGCCATACTTTTGTGGGTCCAATTCTGGAGTCTCTATTCCATTGGTCTTTGTGTCTGTTTTTGTGCCAATACCATACTGTCTTCGTGATTACAGCTTTGTAGTAAAGGCTAAAGTCTGGGATTGTGATGCCTCCCGCTTTGGTCTTCTTCTTCAATATTACTTTGGCTATTTGGGGTCTTTTGTGGTTCCATACAAATTTTAGGATTGCTTGTTCTAGCTTTGAGAAGAATGCTGGTGCAATTTTGATTGGGATTGCATTGAATATGTAGATAGCGTTGGGTAGTATTGACATTTTAATAATATTTATTCTTCCAATCCATGAGCAAAGAATGTTTTTCCATTTCTTTGTATCTTCTTCAGTTTCCTTCATAAGCTTTCTATAGTTTTCAGCATACAGATCTTGTACATCTTTGGTTAGGTTTATTCCTAGGTATTTTATGATTCTTAGTACAATTGTGAATGGGATCAGTTTCTTTATTTGTCTTTCTGTTGCTTCATTATTAGTGTATACGAATGCAACTGATTTCTGTACATTGATTTTGTATCCTGCGACTTTTGTATCAGTTCTAGCAGACTTTTGGTGGAGTCTGTTGGGTTTTCCATGTGTAATATCATGTCATCTGCAAAAAGTGAAAGTTTGAGTTCATCTTTGCAAATTTTGATGCTTTGATTTCCTTTTGTTGTCTGATTGCTGACGCTAGAACTTCCAACACTATGTTAAACAATAGCAGTGACAGTGGACATCCCTGTTGTGTTCCTGATCTCAGGGAGAAAGCTCTCAGTTTTTCCGCATTGAGGATGATATTATCTGTGGGCTTTTCATAAATGGCTTTTATGATGTTTAAGTATGTTCCTTCTATCCTGACTTTCTCAAGCGTTTTTATTAAGAAAGAATGCTGAATTTTGTCAAATGCTTTTTCTACATCAATTGACAGGATCATATGGTTCTTATATTTTCTTTTATTAATGTGATGTATCACATTGATTGATTTGCAAATGTTGAACCAGCTCTGCAGCCCAGGAATGAATCCCACTTGATCATGGTGAATAATTCTTTTTATATTCTGTTTATTCAATAAATTCAATTCAATAAAATGTATTTGCATCCATATTCATCAGGTATATTGGCCTGTAGTTCTCTTTTTTGTTGGGTCTCTGTCTGGTTTAGGAATCAAAGTAATGCTGGCTTCATAGAATGAGTCTGGGAGTTTTCCTTCCCTTTCTATTTTTTGGAACAGCTTGAGAAGGATAGGTATTATCTCTGCTTTAAATGTCTGGTAGAATTCCCCAGGGAAGCCATTTGGTCCCGGACTCTTATTTGTTGGGAGATTTTTGATAACTGATTCAATTTCTTCGCTGGTTATGGGTCTTATTTAAGTTTTCTATTTCTTCCTGTTTGAGTTTTGGAAGTGTGTGGGTGCTTAGGAATTTGTCCATTTCTTCCAGGTTTTGTTGGAATATCCAGTTTGTTGGAATATCATTTTTTATAGTATTCTGTGATAACTGCTTGTATTTCTGAGGGATTGGTTGTAGTAATTCCATTTTCATTCATGATTTTATGTATTTGGGTCATCTTTCTTTTCTTTTTGAGAAGCTTGGCTACAGGTTTATCAATTTTATTTTTTCAAAAAACCAACTCTTGGTTTCATTGACCTGCTCTACAGTTTTTTTTTAGATTCTATACTGTTTATTTCTGCTCTGATCTTTATTATTTCTCTTCTTCTGCTGGGTTTGGGATGTCTTTGCTGTTCTGCTTCTATTTCCTTTAGGTGTCCTTTAGATTTTTGTATTTGGGATTTTTCTTATTTCTTGAGATAGGCCTGGATTGCAATGTATTTTCCTCTCAGTACTGCTTTGCTGCATCCCAAAGCATTTGGATTGTTGCATTTTCATTTTCATTTGTTTCCATATATTTTTAAATTTCTTCTCTAATTGCCTGATTGACCCATTCATTCTTTAGTAAGGTGTTCTTTAACCTCCATGCTTTTTGAGGTTTTCCAGACTTTTTCCTGTGGTTGATTTCAAGTTTCACAGTATTGTGGTCTGAAAGTGTGCATGGTATGATCTCAATTCTTTTATACGTATTAAGGGCTGCTTTGTGACCCAGTATGTGATCTATCTTGGAGAATGTTCCATATGCACTGGAGAAGAAAGTATATTCTGTTGCTTTGGGATGCAGAGTGTTAAATATATCTGTCAAGTCCATCTGATCCAATGTATCATTCAGGGCCCTTGTTTCTTTATTGACCGTGTGTCTAGATGATCTATCCATTTCTGTAAGTGGGGTGTTAAAGTCCCCTGCAATGACCACATTCTTATCAATAAGGTTGATTATGTTTGTGATTAATTGTTTTGTATATTTGGGGGCTCCCGTATTTGGTGCATAGACATTTATAATTGTTAGCTCTTCCTGATGGATAGACCCTGTAATTATTATATAGTGCCCTTCTTCATCTCTTGTTACAGCCTTTAATTAAAAGTCGTTTGTCTGATATAAGTATGGCTACTCCAGCTTTCTTTTGAGTTCCAGTAGCATGATAGATAGTTCTTCATCTCCTCACTTTCAATCTGAAGGTATCCTCAGGCCTAAAATGGGCCTCCTGTAGACAGAAAATAGATGGGTCTTGTTTTTTATCCATTCTGATACCCTGTGTCTTTTGGTTGGAGCATTTAGTCCATTTACATTCAGTTTTATTATTGAAAGATATGGGTTTAGAGTCATTGTGATGTCTATAGGTTTCATGCTTGTAGTGACGTCTCTGGTACTTTGTGGTCCTTACAACATTTCACTCACAGAATCCCCCTTAGGATCTCTTGTAGGGCTGGTTTAGTGGTGATGAATTCCTTCAGTTTTTGTTTGTTTGCGAAAACCTTTATCTCTCCTTCTATTCTGAATGACAGATTTTCTGGATAAAGGATTCTCGGCTGCATATTTTTTCTGTTCATCACATTGAAGATTTCCTGCCATTCCTTTCTGGCCTGCCAAGTTTCAGTAGATAGGTCTGTGACCAGTCTTATGGGTCTACCTTTGTAAGTTAGAGCCTGTTTATCCCTAGCTGCTTTCAGAATTTTCTCTTTATCCTTGTATTTTGCCAGTTTCACTATGATATGTCGTGCAGAAGATTGATTTAAGTTACATCTGAAGGGAGTTCTCTGTGCCTCTTGGATTTCAATGCCTTTTTCCTTCCCCAGATCAGGGAAGTTCTCAGCTATGGTTTATTCAAGTATACCTTCAGCCCCTTTCTTTCTTTTTCTTCTGGAATAGTAATGGATTTTTAAATTTTGCCTTAATTATAGTTACAAATGAAGGCATATAAAAATATTTGCATCTAGTTGACATTATCTAATAATTTAATTAAGAAATCAGAAGAAATGACTCATTGGTAGGGATTAGAGATTGATATATCTTTAAAATAATAGAAGTTTCTGAACATAGCTATTTCTTTTCACTAAGCCAATCCATTTTGACAAAAATATGAAGCTGTATATTATACTGTATATAGCTGTATACTATAATTCCAGTATATTTATTTCCTTAGTAATTTTACTCCCTTTTAGCAAAATCATTGGCCTGTAATAGGCATTTCTTATCTATATTTTGCAGATTTACAAACTTGACAACCTATTTGTGTATTCCTTCAAACCTACCTTTCTACCTTTCTACCTTTCTGAGATCCACTGAACATGTATCCTTTGTGGAATTACTGAAATTCATCACTTTTTGCCCTATCATCTTTGTTTTAAGCAGTAATTAGCTGACATCTAAACTTGAACCGTAACTTTTTTTTTTTTTTTTAATTGACACACAATGTTATATTAGTTTCTGGTGTACAACATAGTGATTCCACAAGTCTATAAGTTATGGTACGTTCACGAGTGTTACTACCGTTACCATACAATACTATTACAATACCATTGACTATATTTCCTATGCTGTAACTTTCATCCCCATGACTTATTCATTTTGTACTAGGAAGCCTGTATCTTCTACTCCTCTTCACCCATTTTGCTCATTCCCTCACCACCCTCATCTCTGGCAACCACCAGTTTGTTCTCTGTATTTACAGGTCTGTTTGTGCTTTTATCTGTTTATTTGTTGTTGTTTTGTTTTTTTGTTTTTTTTTTTTAGATTCCACACATAAGTGAAATCATGTTTCTCTGCCTGACTTACTTCAATCAGTATAATACCTTCTAGATCCATCCAGGTTGTTGCAAATGGCAAAATCTCATTATTTTTTATGGCTAAATAATATTCCATTGTGTATATATACCACATTTTCTTTATCCATTCATCTATGGATGGATACTTAGGTTGCTTCTGTATCTTGGCTGTTGTAAATAATACTGCAATAAATATAGGGGTTCATATGTTTTTTCAAATTAGTGTTTTTATTTTCTTTGGATAAATACCCAGTAGTGAAATTACTGGACTGTATGGTATTTCTATTTTTTTACATTATTTTTATAATTTATTTTTATATTTTTAAAATGTTTTCATATTTACTTTCTGTATTGAGTTGATATTATTATTTTTTAAATTCCTGTATACTTCACATGCAGTGTTATATTAGTTTCAGATTTATAATATAGTGATTCAAAAATTCTATACATTACTCAGGGCTCATTTGATAAGTGTACTTTTAATCCCCTTCACCTATTTCTCACATCTCCCCTACCCACCTCCCCTCTAGTAACCATCTGTTTCTTCTCTATATTTGTGAGTCTGTTTTGGGGGCACCTGGATCGCTCAGTCATTTAAGTGTCTGACTCTTGATATCGTCTCAGGTCATGATCTCATGGTTGATGATATCAAGTCCTGTGTTGGCTTGGCACTGACAAAGGGGAGCCTGCTTGGGATTCTTTCTCTGGCTCTCTCTTTGCCTCTTCCCTGCTTGCTCTCTCTCTCTCTCTCTCTCTCTCTCTCTCTCTAAAAATAAATAAATAAACATTAAAAAGGTCTGTTTTTTGGTTTACCACATTTAAAAAATTTATTTCTTAAATTCCACATGAGTGAAATCACATGGTATTTTTATTTCTCTGACTTACTTTGCTTAGCATAATACCCACAAGGTCTATCCATGTTGTTGCAGATGGCAAGATTTCATTCTCTTTTATGGCTGAATAATATTCCATTGTATATATATATATATACACTACCTCTTCAATGGACTCTTGGGTTGCTTCCATAATTTGGCTATTGTAAATAATGCTGCAATAAATATAGGGGTGTACATATATTTTTCAATTAGTGTTTTTCATATTCTTTGTGTAAATAACCAGTAGTGGAAGATCATATGGTAATTCTATTTTTAATTTTTTGAGGAACCTCCATACTGTTATCTACAGTGGCTATACCAGTTTGCATTCCTACCAACAGTGCATAAGGGTTCCTTTTTCTCCACATCCTTGCCAACACTTATTATTTCTTGTTTTTATGATTTTGGCTATTCTGACTGGTGTAAGGTGATATCTCATGGTTTTGATTTGCATTTCCCTGATGGTTAGTGATGCTGAAGCATTTTCATGTGTCTGTTGGCCATCTGTATGTCTTCTTTTGAAAAATGGCTATTCAGGTACCTGCCCATTTTTTAATTGGGTTATTTGTTTTTTTGGTGTTGAGTTGTATGATTTCTTTATATATTTTGGGTATTAACCCCTTATTGGATATATCATATGCAAATTCTTCCAATCCATGAACATGGACTATCTGAACCATAACCTCTTAATCCCTTCAATATTTTATAGTTTTTAAGTATACACTTTTGCTTTTCATTAAAAATTTTAACCATTTTAAAATTTCTAACTATGTACCTACCCTTTGTTTTGTCCTTTCTATGATATGTCAATTTCTGGTGGCAGTGTGGAAGAACCAGCACATAGCACACTGTTCAGAAAAGTCAGTGATTAATGTACAGCATGGTGACTATAGTTAATATATGTACCATATAATTTAAGATTGCTAAGAGAGTAGATCTTAAAAGTCTTTATTAGAAGAAAAAAATTTAAATTTATTTATTTAAATTCAAGTCAGTTAACATATAGTGTAGTACTGGTTTCAGGAATAGAACCCAGTAATTCATCACTTACATATAACACCAAGTGCTCATCCCAACAAATGCCATCCTTGATGCCCATCACCAATTTAGCCCATCTCCCACCCACCTCCCCTAGAAGAAAAATATTTATAACTGTGTGGTGATGGATGTCATCTTATTGTGGTAATCATATGTAATATATATATATATCAAATCATTATGTTTTATGCCTAAAACAAATATAGTGTTACATGTCAAATATATCTCAATTAAAAAAAAGGAAAATAAGAGAAGAGAAACTGAGTTTAACTCTAATTTAGAATAATCCCAATATTCCCAATAATCCAAATATGTGAAGATTTAGTAAGCATCTAATAGCATTTGTTTTTAAGTCATTATTTCATCACTTATAGAGTATGAAGGGAAAAAAATTTTAAAAAGTTTATGATTTCCTGCTTAATGGAAGCAGCAGAGAAGAAATAATGCCACCAAATATTATTTACTTTTTGCTATCTACTATCCCAAGTTATTTACAATAATTATCTCATATAATCCTAATAGTACTTTGAGGTAATAATTATTTTCTTGCTTTATAAATGAAGGAATTAAGGCTCCAAAGGTAAGTTGCCAAAAGATACACAGCTAATAAATGAAGGAACTGTAATTTCAATCCAATCTCTGTGGCTCCAAAGACTGTGTTTTAATAGCTATATTGCGTTACCTTTCTCCAAGGACACTAAATGTCCATGATCCCCATACTTGCATCCTTTATTGCCTTGCTGCTCAAAGTATTGGCCATGTAAGTATTACTCCTGACCTCAGAGCTTATTAGAAATGCAGAATCTTAGGCCCTATCCTTAACCTACTGAATCAGAATCTTCCTTTTAAGAAGACCTCCAGGAGCTTTGCACATTAAAGATTGAGCATCTAAGGCCATCCACACCTTATTTTCATTTTTAATCTTGACATTACAGGCTCATCTTCTAATAGTTTCAGTTTTACTTCGATGTTTCACCTGTTCCACATTCATGCCTCTGTGACTTTGTGATTCCTGCAGCATGGAATGTCCTCTTTCCTTTATTTTCTCCATCTAATGAAAGCCAGCACATTCTCCAAGAGCTGATTATTTGTTTGTTGTTTATTTCTGTCATCTAAATTCCAAAGTTTTTGTAGGATTCACTCTTGGTGTTGTACATTCTATTGGTTTAGACAAATATGTAATGACATGTATCCACCATTCAAATATTATACAGAATAATTTCACTCCTTAAAAACTCTCTGTGTTCCACCTATGCATTTCTAACCTCCTCCCCAATCTCTGGCAACCGCCGATCTTTTTACTGTTTTCATAATTTTGCCTTTTCCATAATGTGATATAATTGGGGTCACATAGTATGTAGCCTTTTCAGATTGGTTTCTTTCATTTGGCAATACTAATTTAAGTTTCCTCTACATCTCTTCATGCCTTGATACTTATTTCTTTTTAGCACTTGATACTATTCCATCATCTGGATATACCATAGTTTATTTATCCATTCATTTACTCAAGGACATCTTGATTGTTTCCAAGTTTTGGTAATTATGAATAAAGCAGCTATAAACATGTGTGTGCAGGTTTTTGTGTAGATATAAGTTTTTAATTCATTTGGGTAAATGCCAAGGAGGTGAAATGTCTGGATAGTATGGGGAGAATATTTTTAGTTTTGTAAGAAATTATAAAACTGTCTTTCAAAGTGACCGCCATTTTGTAATCCCAACAGCGATGAGTGAAATTTCCCGTTTTCCACATCCCCTTGCCAGTATTTGTTGTCATAAATGTTTTGTATTTTGGTCATTCTAATAGATATGTAGCAGATTCTCATTTTGTTTTAATTTGCAATTCCTTAGGGATATGTGATGCTAAACATATTTTCATATGTTTACTTGACATCTGTATATATTTTTGGTGAGCTACCTGTTTAGGTTTTTAGGTATGGTGAAACTGGAAGACATCCTTGCCTTGTTCCCAATCATAGTGGGAAAGCTCTTAGTTTCTCACCATTAATATAATGTTTCCTGCAGGTTTTTGGTAGGTGATATTTCTCAAGTTAATAAAGTTCCACTCTATTTTTAGTTTTGAGATTTTTGTATCATAAGTGAATGTTAGATTTTGTCTTTTTTTTTCTATTGATATAATCATATGAATTATCTTTTGTATGTTGATGTGATGGCTTGCATTAATTGAGTTTCAGATGTTGAGCCAGCCTTACATATCAGAGGTAAGTTCCTTTGATTGTAGTGATAATTGTTTTCGAACATTGTTGGACTCAATATTACTAAGAATTTGTTGAGGGTTTTTATACCTCATGTTCATAAGGGATATAGGTCTATAGTTTTCTTATAATGTTTTTATCTGGTGTTGGTGTTAAGTAATGCTAGTCAAGAACTGATTGTTTAAATACAACTTTTTTCTTTTGTATTCAGATCATTTGGAATTCATAATTCTTTCTTCTAGAATCCCACAGTCATTAGCATATATTTCCACTGTAGTCTCTGATTGCTTCACCTTGGAGAAGGACTGTCACATTTGTCTTCACATCCCTACATTCCAGCCAGAACACTTTCTTTGCTATTACAGGTGCTCAGCAAATGTTCATTGGCCAAATAAATAAATGGTATGAAGAGTTCATCTTTCCATGCTTTCTAGAAACTTTCAGTTTCAATTTCTTCTTTGATCTAAAGGTTATTTAGAAGCATGAATCTTAATTTCCAAGTAATTAACTTTTTTCTGGTTACCTTTTAATTATTTCCATTTTTATTGAGTGTTAAATATAGACTCTGCTTTAAGTAACTTGTACATGATACAAACTTATAAATGGACATAAAAAAGAAGTATTTGGAAGATAAAAAGTTTTATATACATTTATGAAATTTAGCTTACTTTTATATTCAATTCTTCTGTTATATTTATCATAAAATCTAATTCTGAAAGAGATGTGTTAATATTATATATACATAATAATTATATATTATCTAACAAACAAATATAGAGTTCCAAGCATTCAGATGAGTCCTGTGAATATGATGAGTTGTATTTTTAAAAACTCCTTTTCTTAAACATTTTCACCCTCCTTTTAGACTGACATGCATTATAATATCAGTGTCTGAATTGTACTATGGTTTT